>NW_016816437.1:956106-991112 GCF_001698545.2 Rhinopithecus bieti | reverse complement strand
TCTTCTCCTCCTCTTCCTCTTCTTCCTCCTCCTCCTCTTCTTCCTGTTCTTTACCTTGAGGCTATGTGAAAGTGGTAAATAAGGATAACATGAGGCTATAAATGATGTAGCTTCATGCTGGGCATTTCTAACATACCACAGTCACTCTGCAGAAGTGGGGAGATTTTACTGTTGTGCCAAACACTAAAGGAAATTTCTGTCCAATCATTAGATGTCCAGTAAGCTGATGGAAAAAAAGGTATCTGTAACCACATGCAACACAGAATATATCCCAGGCCAGTAGGCAGTGGGATTAAATATTCAATTTTCATAAAGAAAATACCCACAAAATTTCAGCGAATAATTCTAAATCTGGCAAAACTTCTTTTCAAAATGGAGGCGATAACCCTCATCCCTTTGAATATGGGTGGAACCTGTGAATATAATGAGATATTACTCATGTGATTAGGTTACATTGTGAAATACAGTTGATTTTAAAAAAGGGAAATTATTGAGGTATGCCTATCCTAATCACCAACAACACAGCTAATATAATGCCACAACTACAAGGAACTGAATTCTCCCAACATGCCAAATGATCTTAAGAGTGATCTTGCCAGTGTAGAACCTCCAGATAATGGCACAGTCAGTCAACATCTTGATTTCAGTATTATGAATTTCTGAACAGAGAACCCAGTTAAAACATGCTAGACTCCTGACACAAGAGAAATGTGAGATAATAAACGTGTGTTGTCTTGAGCTGCTAAATTTGTGTTTTGTTGTTGTTGTTGTTGTTGTTGTTACACAGCAATAGAAAACTAAAACACCTTGTTTTATGCCTTCTTGTGATTAGGTCATTAGAACTGATAGAGCCTTTAGTCCACTGAACTCCAAGGCATTTATTCCTCATGTGACACTTTGACCCAAGCATAGACAGAAGACCATCCTTGGTTCATTCATGTTGAGACTATTTGGAATATATTTCTTTCCTTGTTTATGTTTTTATCTTTAGGGAGGGTATTTTAAAATCTATTTAAGTTTGCAAATAGCGAATTTAATTGAGCCTAGGTATCCTTGGGATTTGGTTCCAGGACCCCCTGTGGATAACCAAATCCATGGATGCTTAAGTGCCTTACATAAAATGGTGTTGTATTTGCTTATAACCTATATACATCCTCCCCTACACTTTATCTCCAGATTACTTACAATACTTGATTATACTGTATTATTTAGGGAATAATGACAATGAAAAAAAATGTTGGTACATGTTTAGTGCAGACACAGTCATCCTTTTATTTAACTTTCCTGAATATATTTGACATGTAGTTGGTCGAATCCATGGATGAAGAACCCAAAATACAGAAGGTTGATTATGTATACACATGGGTCAGAAATAAAAAAATTTGACAACATTTATAGTGAGGACTTCCCCAGGCTTTCTTACCCTCATCTGCACTGTTTTAATCTGTCTCCTCTTCAAATAACCAATGCTTTTAGTTTCTCGTTATTCTTCTAGAGTTATTTTAAAATGCATGCCTGTGAAAAAGACTATTATTACCAATATTCATTCTCCTCTTCTTAAAAAATACTAGAATTTTTTATTGGGCACATGACTCTAAGGAGTAAAAACTACAGTCTTAAAGCTCCGTCACAGCTAGATGTGGCCAGGTCAAATATAAGCAGAAGCATATGTGGCAGCTTCCAAGTATGTTCCTTGATATGCAACCTTTGCCTCTTCTGTTTCTCCATCCTGCTTTCTGGAAAGTAGATGGTAGCTTGGACCAGAGGACAAGGCCATAATCTAAGGATGGCCTGGTGAGTTTGAAGTAAACTGGCTCCAGGAAGTCTCATAGAACAGAGCTAAAAACGCTGCCATCGTCTACCTGCCCCCAGGCATTTACGGAGAAAAACAAACCTATGATTAAAAAAAGAGAAATTAAGACCTCCCTAGATAAGCAAAAACTGAGATAGTTTATCACTGAAAGACCTGTACTTCAAGATAAGCTAAATTGAATTATTTAGGCTGAAATTTAACTTTATGCTACATAAAAACTGCCATATACAAAAGGTCATAGATTGTGTGATTCCATTTATATAAAATTTTTAATATAGGCAAATTCATAGGGAAAGAGAGTATATTAGTGCTTTCCAGAGGATGAGGTGAGAGGGAAATTAGGAGAGCAGGATTTCTTTTGGAGTGATGAAATTGTTATAGAATTAGCAATGATGGGTGTGCAAGATTATATGAATATGGTATAAAAATACTGAGTTACATTTTTTTAAATGTTTTAAATGGTAAATTTTATGATATGTAAATTGTTTAGTAAATTATAAACTGGAACTGTTAACTTCCTTATCTATGTCCAATGCCTATACATGATGTGTATATGAAGATAATACACACAAATCACTAATAACAGAATCAATAATGTTCGAAATAACGTATCTTTAACCATTGTAAATCTGGTAACTAGAATTTTCTGTAATGTGGGAATACTTATAGTAGAGATATTTCCTTACTCTTGGTAACTGTTTCTTTCTTAAGAAAATTCATGGAAGGATAGAAAAAAATGAAAAACATTTCATGTCATCAGATTCTTCATTCATTGAAAACAAATTGTCTATTGATTTTTATGAGTCAAGAAATATTTCAGGACATTAGAATACATCAATAAGCAGATGTAGACCCTTATCTTCAATAATAATATAAAGAACACAAGAAACAATAAGTGATGGTAATATGAGACAACATGTAAGGTGTAGAATGGAATAAAATGATAATTGCTCTGATATAAAAGGGAAAAAGATGGTTATGGATATTGGGAAAACTGGGTTGATAGATAAATTAGGCATGAGAGAAGCATGAAATTTTGGACGTTTCTTAGTTTCTGTGTGGTGTGGTGACTCACATAAGCCTCAAAAGTGTCCCCTTCTGGCACACTTTATGTTCTCTTCCCCCAGGTCCTTGCTCAAGGATATTGACACCAATAACTAAGTTCTAGTATATTAAGTTTGATACATTGATGTCAGAATTGATTCTTTATTGTCTCTCTGCAGGTATTTTATGTGTATAAATACCTGTTTCCTTTTATCTTATTCGAATATCCAAAGTTGTGCAAGAGCATCCTAAAATGTCTTCCTGCCTCCAGGCACAATGCTTGTTTTGTTTCTCGTCTATATCTTGTAGTCAGATTGAATAAAAAAAGACAACTTTTATCGGGCTGTGTCTATTCAGTTAAAAAGCATCCAGCTTTTTTTTTTTTTTTAAATATTTGAAGAGGTTTATTCTGAGCCAAATGTGAGTGACCATGGCCCATGACACAGCCCTCAGGAAGTCCTAAGAACATGTGCCCAAGATGGTCGAGGCACAGCTTGGTTTTATACATTTTAGGGAGGTATAAGACATCAATCAAATACATTTAAGAAATACATGGGTTTGGTCAAGAAAGGTGGCACAACTCAAAGCTTTGGGGTGGGAGGTGGTGGTTTCCAGGCTATAGGTAAATTTAAACATTTTCTGATTGATGATTGAGTTTGTCTAAAGTTTGTCTGGGATCCATAGAAAGGAAATGTTCAAGTTAAGATCAAATATTGTGGAGACCAAGGTTCTTTTTGAGATCTTATATTGGCTGCCCTTAGAGACAATAGATGACAAATGCTTCCTATTCAGATCTTTAAAAAGTGCTGGACTTCTAGTTAAACTCCTTAGTACTGGGAAGACCTGGAAGAAAATGATCTACCTATGTTAATAGAAATTCTTTACAGATGCAAATTTGTCACCAGGAAGGACAGCTTTGCAGGGACATTTCAAGATATGGCAAAGAAACATGTTTTGGGGTAAAATCTTTTGATTTTCTTATTTATTTATGTATTTATTTTTATTATACTTTAAGTTCTAGGGTACATGTGCATAACGTGCAGGTTTGTTACATATGTATACTTGTGCCATGTTGGTGTGCTGCACCCATCAACTCATCAGCACCCATCAATTCATCATTTATATCATGTGTAACTCCCCAATGCAATCCCTCCCCCCTCCCCCCTCCCCATGATAGGCCCCAGTGTGTGATGTTCCCCTTCCCGAGTCCAAGTGATCTCATTGTTCAGTTCCCACCTATGAGTGAGAACATGCGGTGTTTGGTTTTCTCTTCTTGTGATAGTTTGCTAAGAATGATGGTTTCCAGCTGCATCCATGTCCCTACAAAGGACGCAAACTCATCCTTTTTTATGGCTGCATAGTATTCCATGGTGTATATGTGCCACATTTTCTTAATCCAGTCTGTCACAGATGGACATTTGGGTTGATTCCAAGTCTTTGCTATTGTGAATAGTGCCGCAATAAACATACGTGTGCATGTGTCTTTGTAGTAGAATAATTTATAATCCTTTGGGTATATACCCAGTAGTGGGATGGCTGGGTCATATGGTACATCTAGTTCTAGATCCTTGAGGAATTGCCATACTGTTTTCCATAATGGTTGAACTAGTTTACAATCCCACCAACAGTGTAAAAGTGTTCCTATTTCTCCACATCCTCTCCAACACCTGTTGTTTCCTGATTTTTTAATGATTGCCATTCTAACTGGTGTGAGATGGTATCTCATTGTGGTTTTGATTTGCATTTCTCTGATGGTGAGTGATGATGAGCATTTTTTCATGTGTCTGTTGGCTGTATGAATGTCTTCTTTTGAGAAATGTCTGTTCATATCCTTTCCAGAATCTACAAAGAACTCAAACAAATATACAAGAAAAAATCAAACAACCCCATCAAAAAGTGGGCATCCAGCTTTTTAAATCACCCCGGTTAAGTTTTAAGTTGCTCCACACGGCACCTGTGGCTCTACTTTATTTCTTGTAACAACATGTTTCAAACTCTCTCTCTTCCGTTTACCTCGTGCTACAACCACATCAAATCCTGTTCTTTAATCTGTAACAAAGTCTCTCTGTCACGTTTTAGTACCAGGATGTGTAGTTTCTCTTATACTTACTATGATTTATATTTTTCTCTGCTTTTGCTTAGTGATTGTAACTAAGGTCACATTCATTCATATGGAAAGGTCACCTTAAATATAAGTTGTAGCTGAACCATTATATATTCCCATCGCAGTTCAAGAAGTAAAATGTAAAAAAATAAATAAATAATTCTCTGAAGTTCTCAGTGTTTGATTCCCTTGTCACAAACTTTCAACTCTCTCAGGTAAAAACCATTTAAATGTTTTAAATAGTCTTGATACATATGTAACATTCCTATAAAGTCTGACTTGATGTTGCTTATTGTTGACTAGTGTATAAATAAAAATCATATTGTATGTATCATTTTACAAAATGTCATTCTCACCTAATTATATGTTTGTGGGAGTCATCTGTGTTTTTACATGTAACTGCTGTTCCTTTATTTTGTTATCTAATATTGAATCAGTAGGAATATGTCCACATTTATTCGTCTATTTAACCTTGATGAACAATTGAATTGCTTCTCTTTTGTGCTTATTATGAACTGTGTTGATACCAATTTCTTTATTAAATATATTGTTGAATCCTAGAGGTATTTGCATATGTTTCTCTAGGTTGTATACCTAGGAGTGGAGTTGCTGGGTTATAAAGTTTGTGTATAATTAAGGGTTTTCCAAAGTGGATGGACATGTCTACATTACAGACCACAATGAATAAAAGATCTCATTGTTTTTGCATTCCAACCAGAGTTGGTAGCAGTCACTGAACTTTCTACAGTCTGGATTTGTGATCGTGTTACACTCTGATTTTTTAGCTGCTTTATTGATATATAATCTACATACTATACTATTAGATTTTTTATACTATACAATTAAATGGTCTCTATTACAGATATGTGGAACCATCTCCACAGCTTAGAACATTTACATCACCTCAAAATAAATGTAGTACCTCTTAGCTATCACACTCCTAATCCCCCAATAACCCTAAATTCAGCCCTAAGTAGCTACTAATCTATTTTCTGCCTTTATAGTTTTCCCTATTCTGGACATAAAGGATTTATGTGAATGCAACATAGAATATGTGAGCTTTTGCAGCTTTTTCTAAAACCTAGAATAATCTTAAAGTTGCTCCACATTTAAAGCATAGTTTAGAACTTTTTTTAATTTTTTGTGGCTAAATATTCTGTATGACGGAGGTATCTCATTCATGCATTCGTGGGCATTTGGACCATTTCCACCTTGTAAGTATTATGGATAATGCTGCTATCAATATTGATTTACAAGTTCTTGTAAGTATAAATGATTTTATTTCTCTTGGATATATCTAGAAGTGAAATTTCTGGGTCATAAATGACTCTTTGTTTGATGAACTGCTAGAGCTTTTCTCCACATGGCTGCAACTTTTTCATTCTCACCAACACCATATAGGGGCTCCAATTTTTCCACAATTACAGTAGTGGAAATGGTACCAAAACTAATTATTATCATTCATTTTAATTCTAATTATGATACAAGGTGTAAAGTGGTATCTCATTGGGATTTGAATTTTCATTTCTCTGATAACTATGATGCTGAACATCTTTTCATGTACATATTGGCAATTTATCTTCCTTGGAGGAATTTTTATTCAGAACTCTAATTTTCACTTGAGATATTGCTCATTTTATTCTGAATTGAAAGGTCTAAAGATCTTAGATCTGCATAGTCTACATACAAGTCATTCATCAGATACATAATATGCAAACATTTTTCAATCCTGTGTACTTTTACCTTTCATTTTTATTGATCCATAATAATTGTACATATTTAATAGGGGTATATATAATATTTTGAAACATGCATAAAACATGTAATGATCAAATCAGGGTATTTTGGATATTTATCATTTTTGTTACAAACATTTTAAATCTCCTCTAGCTATTTTGAAATAGAAATTATTCGTAACTCTCGTCATCCTTATTGCTATTGTATGCTAGAACTTATTATTTCAATCTAACTTTATTTCTGTACCCTTAAACAATCTTTCTTCATCCTCTCATCTTTCCTAGTAGTCTCTAGTATCCATCATTCTACTCCACCTTCATGGAATCTACTTATTTAGCTCCAACATACGAGTTAGAACATGCGATATTTGTCTTTCTGGGTCTAGCTTATTCCACTTAAGCTGAACACCTCCAGTTCCATTCATATTGCTGCAAATGAAGAGATTTCATTTTTATATACAGCAGAGTAGTATTCCATTGAGTATATCTAAATCATTTTCTTTATCCATTCATTCATTTGATGGACACTTAGGTTCCATATCTTGTTCATTGTTAACAGTGCTGCAATAAATATGGAAGTGGAAGTATCCCTTCGATATCCTGATTTCCTTTCCTTTGGATGAATTCCCAGTAGTTACATTGCTGGATCATATGGTAGTTCTATTTTTAGATTGGTGAGAAACCTCCATACTGTTTTCCATCCTGGCTGTACTAATTTACTTTCTCACCAACAGTGTAGTACAGATCCCTTTCCTCCGAATCCTCACCAGCATTTGTTTGTTTTTGTCTTTTTAATAACAGCCGTTCTAAGTTGGGTGAGATGGTATCTTATTGTGGTTTAGATTTGCACTTTCTTGATGATTAGGGATTTTGAGAATTTTTTTTTTGTATATCTGTGGGCCATTTGTATTCTTTTGAGAAATGTCTGTTTGTGTTATTTGACCACATTTTAATGCAATAATTTATTTACTTTTTGCTGTTGCTTTGTTTGAGTTCCCTGTGTATTCTGGACATTAGTTTCTTATTGGATGAATAGATAAAAAATATTTCCCCCCATTATATTGGTTGTCTTTTCATTCTGTGAACTGTTCCCTTTCCTGTGCAGAAGGTTTTTAGCTTGATGTAGTCCCACTTGTCTATTTTTTTAAAATTTAAATTTAGAAACATGATCTCTCCTAGTTGCTCAGGCTGGAGTTCAGTGGCACAATGATACCTAACCACAGGCTTGAACTCACGGGCTCAAGTGGTTTTCATGTCTCAGTCTTTCAATTAGCGAGGACTACAGGCATGTGCCACCATGCCAGACAAATTTTCCAATTATTTTGTAGAGATGATTTTGCTGCGTTGCCCAGGATGGTCTCAAACTCCTGGCCTCAATCCATACCCCCTCCTTGGCCTCCCAAGACATTGAGATTACAGGTGTGAACCACCATGCATGACCCCCATTTGTCTGTTTTTCTTTTTGTTGCCCGTGTTGTGTTTTTTTTTTTGTGTGGGTGTTTTTGTGCCTGAGAAGTCTTAGCTGCCAAATCTTTGCCTAGACTAATGTCCTGGATAATTCATTCTATGTTTTTTTCTGGGAATTTTGTTGTTCCAGGTCTTAAGTGTGAGCCTTTATTTTTCGTTGATGTTTATATATGATTAGAGATAAGAGTCTAGTTTCAATTTTTTATGTATAAATATCTAGTTTTCTCAGCACCATTTATTGAAAAGAGTGTCTTTTCCCCAATGTTTGTTCTTGATAACTTGATCTAGAATTAGTTGATGTAGATGTATTTTTGAGTTACCTGTTCTGTTCCATTGGCCGTTGGTATTTGTTCTTAATTTCAATACTATACTATTTTGGTTACTATAGCTTTGTAGCATATTTTGAAGTTAGGTAGCTTGATGCTTTGTTCTTTTTGCTCAGGATTTCTTTAATGACTTGGGTATTTTTGTGGATCCATGTAATTTTAGATTTTTTTCTATTTTTGTGGAAAACGGCATTAGTATTTTAATAGGGCTTGCACTAAATCAAATGACCTTAGGTAATTGTAAATTATTATTATTAAATGAGTAATTGTAAATTACTTTGAGTAGCATATTCAATATTAATTTTTTCAATCTGTGAGCATGGGATGTCCTTACACTTGTTTGTATGCTCTTCTATTTCTTTCATAAGTGTTTCATAGTTTCATCATAAAGGTCTTTCACTACCTTGGTTAGATTTATTACTGGGTACTTTATTTTTTGGAGCTGTTGTACATGGGTTTGCTTTCTTGAATTTTTTTCAGCTAGTTTGTTATTGGTATACACAAATGCTACTGCTCTTTGTATGTTGGATTTGTGTCCTAAAACTTAACTTAATTCATATATTAGTTCTAAGACCTTTTTGGTAGAGTCTTTAGATTTTTCTCAATAAAAGATTTTTATGTGCAAAGTGAGACTATTTGCCATTCTGTTTTCATATTTGGAAGACATGTATCTATTTAAATCTGCCCTGTTGCTCTGTCTAGGACTTCCAGTACATCGTTGAATGGTAGTTAAAGTGCACATCCTTGTCTTGTTCCAGTTCTTAAAAAAAAAAGGCTCTCAGTATTTCCCTATTCAGCACAGTGAAAATTGTAGGTCTGTCATACATGGCCTTTTTTATTTTAATATGCTTCTTCTGTGACTAGTTCGTTTTGTTAAGGGATGTTAAATGGTATTAAATGCTTTTTCAGTATGTCTTGAAAAACGTCACATGTTTTTTGTCTTTCATTTTGTTGATGTGATTATTGTATTTATTGATTTGCATAAACATCATTGCATCCTTGGAAAAAATTGCAGCGATGGGATTTGATTGTGAGAACAATGGGCTTTCATACTTGGTCATGGTGAATTATCTTTTGAATGTGTGGTTGAATTTGGTTTGCGAGCAAAATTTTGAATATTTTTGCATCTCTGTATATCAGAGATATTGGCCTGTAGTATTCTCTTTTTTGGTTGTTGTGTCCTTGTCTGATTTTACCATTAGGTTAATTCTGTCTTCATAATGTGAATTAGTATGAATTCCTTCCTCTTCAATTTTTGACAGTAGTTTAGAAGAATTTGTATTGGCTCTGCTTTATAAGTTTGGTAGGATTCAGTAGTAGATGCATCCAGTCCTGGACTTTTTTTTGGGGATGCTTTTATACTTTTATTACTGAATCAATCACATTACTTTTATTGGTCTATTCAGGTTTTATGTTTCTTTCTGGTTTAATTGTGCTAGGTTGTTGATTTACAAAAATCTGTGCATTTTTTCTTGGTTTTCTAATTTGTTAGCAAATAATAGTCTTTAATGATTATTTGTACTTTGTCATATAATTTGTAATGTCCCTTTTTTTCTTTCGTGTATTATTTATTTGAGTCTTCACTTTTTTTCTTGGTTGATCCAGCTGCTGTCATAATGCTGCAGCCCTCTGAGTGGGCATGAGAAAAAGTAATTGGGGATCCAGAGATGCAGAGATCCAGAGATGCTGTTGGGACCCAGAGCAGGGTGTATTCTGGTGGGGGCCAGGTTCTCATAATGATGTTATGCTTCAGCTGCTTGGGTCTTAAGAGGGTGTGTGGGCCTCAGTGTGAACACTCTCTCTGGAACAATGCTGTCACTTGAACTCTAGGCAGCACTCTGTATTAGTCACGGGGCTCCAAGGGTCAAGGGACTCTCCCATGGCTAGGAGTGCAGAAGTCTACAGTGATAATGTAGACTGCTGACAATCTCCCACTTACCTTTTTACTGCAATGGGGAGTGCTGCCTCGCTCCAAGCCATTCCTGGCTCAACTGAATGCTTCCCTCTCCTGTTCATCAGGGGTTCCTTGTCACTTCCATGCTGAATGCCAGTGTTCTGTCTTAGAAGCTCTATACAATGACTAGTTATCTCCTCATTGGTTTGGTCCTTTATGGAGGAGGCAAGTGTCAGGTGTCTCTAGTCTGCCATCTTAAATGGCTTTTACTATTCTTAATAGTGTCCTTTGAAGCACAAGCCTTTGTAATTTTGATGAAGTCCTATTTATTCCATTTTTCTTTTGTTTCTTATGCTTTTGAAGTTATATCTAACAATCCACCTTTTTAGGAGACATGTGTAAAGTTATCTAAGTATTGTCTATAAAATAATTAATGGTCACAGACATGCATTCGATATTTTATAGTTTACTGTTACTTAAACTCTAAAATTAATGTTATTTCCGTTTTTATTTTTACTTTGTGAAACAAGGTCTGACCCTATCCCCCAGGTTGCAGTGTGGTAGCACAATCTCAGCTTACTGAAACCTCTGACTTTCTAGCTGAAGTCATGCTCCTGCCTCAGCCTCCAGAGTAGCTGGGACTACAGGTGGACAACACCATGCCCAACTAGTTTTTGTAATTGTTGTAGAGATGTGGTTTTGCCATGTTGCCCAGGCTGGTCTCAAATTTGTGAGTTTGGCCTGCCAAAGTGCTGGGATTATAGGCATGAACCACTGTGCCCAGCCGTGAATTTTAATGATGTAATAAAAACATATGTTCCTTTTCTTCTTTGCTTGTCATTGTATAGTGTCCATGAAACTATAATTACCATGATAGTCACATCCCCTCCAGGCAGTCAGACTATAGCAGTGATTGAAAACTTACCTGACATCATTCCAAGATTTAAAAGTTTCATATGCTGATTCTCCCTCTTAAGAGATCTTGGGCAAACAACTTAATCCAAGTCTCAATTTCTCCACATATGAAATGGAGATAAGAATATTAAGTAGCATAATAAAAGTCAAAAACTCAGGGAGGTCTTGCCAAAGTAGTACCTGCTCAACAGATCATCATCATCATCATCATTATAAACATCACCATCACCCTAATCCATCTTTTCAGGAATTAACAATTAACATCAAGAAGTAACAATGACATTTTATTCCATTTTTATAATGGACATTCTAGAGAAATACAGTTAACTTTTTCAGTAGCATTCTTAGTGCTGGCTTTCTTTCAATAAGATAAATACTAATAAATGGCCCACATACGTAATGTCACAGGTCTATTTCTGTATCTACTTCTCTAAGACTTTGCTGCCATACTTTCTTTACTACTATTCTATGTGACTGTCTATAATAGTATTCCATATAATTGAGAAACAAAGTCATCCTTTAAGCTTGCATTTATAATCTTTATATATTTTTGAATTAGATATATTTCTTGCAGGTCATGCCCTTCCCACAGTGTCTTGGCTAACTTTTTTTACTGTCTCAAATCTTATCAAGGTAATTTTGTTAAATTATTTATGTTAATAAAATATATTACTTTTAAGTTATAATTTTGTTATTAATATTATAATTTTGTATTAACTTCCTGATTCTTTTTACCTGCCTTATACTCTCTTCTTTTCTCCTGATGAATTTTGTGTTTTCCATCACACAGAAGAATGTCATGTTTTTTACTCTATAGTGCAGTTTTCAATAAAACAAAAGGTTACATCCAGACTATCTTCTTTATACTATTGTTTGCATATTATATGGGTTACATATCTATTACAGATTACCTTGTAGCAGGATGAAGTAATTCTTACCCTATATTTTATGTAGGAAAATTAAAACAAGTCTTATACTTTGCGATTGTATACAAATGTCAAATCCACAGAAGTAAATTTGGACTAAGCATGAAGACAATGTGATTCTAAGTTACTAAGATTCAGTGGAATCTATTTTATTCCCTGGTATAATTAAAGTAACATGAATTCAAATTTTGAGTTGATTTTCTTCAGAAAAATATGGAGCATTCAGTGATTATGTAAATAATGATTCTCTTCTGACCAGAAGATAGTAACTCACTCCTCTATGGAGAAATATACTTAAAAGCATGACTGTGTATAACTGGACATTATCATAATATTGATTTAATTTTTTTGGATATTATAAAGATTTATTCTTATAAAGCTCTACTTTCTTTTACATAATGTATGAACACTATCATGTCTCGTCAATGGCAAAGTATACAAAATAGAATTGGAAAATAAGATATAATTTTAGGCGACATCTTAAGCAAACATATAGAACATTTTTTTGAAATTTATGACCCCTTAAGAAACTTATCCTTTGAGTATTAGGAAAACATTGAAAATGTATTATTTGATTTCCTTGAATACTTCCTTTCATGGAACATTACTACACATCTGTTAAAATGACTAAAATATGGAAGTTGGCAATTCCTATTGCTGCCAGTGATGCTAGCCACAGAAACTTTTGCTCATAGCTGGTGGTAAGGCAAAATGATTCATCCACTTTACAAGATACTTTGATAGTTTGTAACACAGCTTAGCAATCTTGCCACAGAATCCAACACACTCTTAGGTGATTTGTCTGCTTGGAAAACTTATTTCTACATGAAAACCTGAAAATAAATGTTCATTGCAGCTTTAATCATAATCACTCAAAATTGTAAGTAACCAGTATGTCCTTTAAAAAGTGAATGTGTTAAAAAGTCATGGTACATTCACACAATAGAATAACATTCAGCACTAAAATGAAATGAGCTATGTAGTTATGAAAATACCTGCATAAATACATGCATATTGCCAAATAAAAGGAATCGTGAAAAAGCTACATATTGTGTGATTCCAATCATATAGCATTCTATAAAAGGCCAAACTATAAATATAACAAACACATTGGATGTTGCCATGGGACATGTTTGTGTGTATGTGACGGGGGAGTTTGAGAAGGTAAAAAAGTGTGAATTTTAGGTTAGATGAAGCTATTCCATATCTTTCTATAATGGTGATACATTTCACTGCGTTTGTCAAAACCATTGTATTTTATAGCAAAAGGGTGAACCTTAAAGAGTGTGTGTATATATATATACATCTAAGTATGTAATATATAATATACATATGTAACATATAATACATATGCTACATATCCGTATATGTATATACATATATGGGTAACATGGGTATGTATGTATATGCACATGTATTTATATGTATGTATATATTTGAGTATATGTGTATATACATATATACATGTATATTCATATATTTTTAAACTTGTACTTTAAGTACAGGGGTACATGTGCAGTTTTGTTACACTGGTAAACATGTGTCAGGGACATTTGTTGTGCAGATTATTTATCACCTAGGTATTAGGCCTAGTACCCATTAGTTATTTTTCCTAATCCTCTTCCTCCTCCCAACCCCCACTCTCCAAAAGTTCCCAGTGTGTGTTGTTCCTCTGTTTCCATATGTTTTCATCATTTAGCTCCCACTTATAAGTGAAAATATATGGTATTTGGTTTTCTCTTCCTGTGTTAGTTTGCTAAGAATAATACCCTCCAGCTCCATCCATGTCTCTGCAAAGTACATATTCTTGTTCTTTTTTACAGCTCCATAATATTTCATCTTGTGTATTTACCACATTTTTTTATCCAGTCTATCGTTGATGGGCAGCTGATACTGCATCTTTGCTGTTGTGAATAATGCTGCGGTGAATATATGTGTGCATGTCTGGTGTGTTTTTAATAGAACATTTTATATTTGTCTGGGTATATATCTAGTAATGGAATTGCTGGGTCAAATGACATTTCTGTCTTTAGGTCTTTGATGAATGACCACACTCTCTTCCACAATAGTTGAACTAATTTGCACTCCCACCAACAGTGAATAAACACACCTTTTTCTCCACAACCTCACCAGCATCTGTTATTTTTTGACTTTTTAATTATAACCATTCTGACTGATGTGAGATGGTATCTCATTGTGGTTTTGATTTGCATTTCTTTAATGATCAGTGACATTGAGCTTTTTCTCATATGATCATTGGACACATTAATATCATCTTTGGAGAAGTGTCATGTCCTTTGCTCACTTTTTAATGGAGTTTAAGAGATCACAGGATCCTAGGGTAGAATGCAGAGTATGACAAGATAATGTAACTGCATTCTAAATGTATGAAACAATCTCACTGAGGAAATATGGCAAGGAGCAGTGCTGACCTAAGTTACGTTCTAAATGTATACTATAACACTAAATATCAAACAAACTGTACAAATTATCATAATTTAATTGATAGCATTGTTTCCCATAGGAGTACAGTGGGAACTATAATACTGTTCTACATATATTCTACTACTACTACTGTTCTACAAAACTAACTAAATGAATTGTGAACGTTGAGAACAAATTTCTTGCATTTACAGTAGGATATTAAAGATCATCAATGAGAGGATGAATAATCCATGCTATGGATTAGAATAGGGGAACATCATTATGAACTCGTGTTCTGCTTAATGTCAATATGGATAATTACATGTAGACATATTTTAGATGTGTTCATACACAGTTTAGTATACACAAATATATTTATTTTCTGTGAGTTAAAGTGGTCTAGAAGTGATGGCACTTATTGCGATTAGGCTTTGTGTCCAAACTCAAATCTTATCTTGAATTATAATCCCCATAATCACCGTGTGTCCCGGGAGAGACCAGGTAATTAATTCTTGGAGGGCAGTTTCCCCCATGCTGTTCTTGTGATAGTAAGTTCTCATGAGATCTGATTGTTTTATAAAGGACTTTCTCCCCTTCACTTGGCACTTCTCCTTCCTGCTGCCTTTGTTGAGGAAGGTGCCTTGCTTCCTCTTCACCTTCTCCCACGATTGTAAGTTTTCTGAAGCCTGCCCAGCCATGCTCAACTGTGAGTCAATTAAATCTTCCTTTTAGAAACTAGCAGGCTCAGACAGTTCTTTATAGCAGTATGAAAACAGACTAATACAGTACATTGGCCCAAGATAGTGAGGCACTGCTATAAGGATTCCTGAAAATGCAGAAGTGACTTTGAAACTGGGTTACAGACAGAGGTTGAAACAGTTTGGAAGGCTCAGAAGAGACACAAAGATGTGGGAATGTTTGAAACTTCCTAGAGACTGGCTGAATGGCTTTGACAGAGATGCCTATAGTGATAGGGACAATAAAGTCCGGGTGAGGGTGGTCTTAGATGGAGATGAGAAACTTGTTGGGAACTGGAATAAAGGTGATACTTGCTATGCTTTAGCAAAAAGACTGGCAGCATTTTGCCCCTTCCCTAGAGATCTGTGAAACTTTGAACTAGAGAGAGATGTTTTAGGGTATCTGGCAGATGAAATTTCTAAGCAGCAAAGCATTTAAAAGGTGACTTGAGTACTGTCAACAGCATTCAGTTTTATGCATTCACAAAGAGATGGTTTGGAATTAAAACCTATGTTTGAAAGGGAAGCAGAGCATAAAATTTTGGAAAATTTGCTGTCTCACTATGTGATAGAAAATAAAAAAAAAAAAAAACATTTTCTAAGAAGAATTTCAAGCCTGCTGCAGAAATTTGCCTAAGTATCCAGGAGTCAAATGTTAATCACCAAGACAATGGGGAAAATGTCTCAAGGAAATGTCGGAGGTCTTCATGGCAGCCCCTCCCATCATAGGCATCAAGGCCAAGAAAAGATAAATGGTTTCCTAGGCTGGGCCCAGAGCCTTGCTGCTTTGTTCATTCTCAGGATTTGTTGCCCTGTCTCAGCCATGGCTAAAAGGGGCCAAAGTACAGCTCAGGTCATCCTCTGAAAGGATCTCCTTTGATTCTATGTCTCATATCCAGTTCACACTGATGTAAGATGTGGGTTCCTATATCTTGGGCAGCTCCACCCCTGTGGCTTTGTAGAGTACAGCCTCCATCCCAGCTGTTTTCCTGGGCTGGAGTTGTCTGCAGCTTTTCCAGGCACACAGTGCAAGCTGTCTGTGGATCTACCATTGCGGGGTCTGGAGGACAATGGCCCTCTTCTCACAGCTTCACTAGGCAGTGCCCCAATGGGGACTCAGTGTGGGGGCTCCAATTCCACATTTACCTTCTGCACTATCCTAGCAGAGGTTCTCCATGAGGGCTCCACCCTTCAAACAAACTTCTTTATGGACATCCAGTCACTTCCATACATCCTCTGAAATCTAGGTGTAGGTTCCCAAATATCAATTATTGGCTTCTGTGCACCCACAGGCCCAACACCATGTGTAAGCCACCAAGGCTTGGGGTTTGCACCCTCTGAAACAATGGGTTTATAAGGTGTTCTCCCTGCTTTGCTTGACAGCTCTCCTTCCTGCTACATTGTGAAGAAAGTGCCTTTCTTTCCCTTTGCCTTCCACCATGATTGTACATTTCGTGAGACCTCCCAAGCCATACTGAACTTTGAGTCAATTAAACCTCTTTCCTTTATAAATTACCCAGTCTCAGGGAGTTCTTTCTAGTGGTATGAAAATGGGCTAATAATGCTCATTGGTAATGAGAATATCTAGCAGCCAGATTTTGGTTTTTAATACTATTATTCAATAAAAGAAACCAAGATTCTTTGAATAAATGGCTAAATCTGTCACAGGGGAAGGAATCTATAGCATTAGCCTGGAGCATCTTATAGTTGTAGAAGTTAGTAAAGTGCGCAAAACACACACACAGACTGTCTCTCTGTATCTCTCTTTCTTCCTTTCTGTTTCTCTTTCTCCTCCTCCTCCTCCTCTCTCTCTCTCTCTCTCTCTCTCTCTCTCACACACACACACACACACACACCCCTTGGGAATATGTCAAAAGGACACCTTTCACTCGAAAGATTTTTCAGTAACAAAAGCTGGACCAAATTGAGCAGAAAATGCATAATATACCATTGGATTATCTCTCTACATATAAAATAAATACCCCAAGCCCATACAGATATAAATAAATGAATGACTGAAAAATAAGTAAATAGAGAGAATGGTCAAATCTCATGTCCAGAAAAATTCCAAATAATTTATGTAGATTCTCCTTCTTCAAATCAGCAGAACATATCCCTGTCCTTAAGTGTGATTGCTACTGTAATGACATACTACTGAAGACCTTTGCGGTTTCCTTTGCGGTTAGTGATTGTGTGTGTAATGGTGTACTTTGAAAATAACAGAATTACATAAATTTTAAATAGAAACAATTCCCCAAAATATATGGACTTTATTTTTTTATTGGAATCACACATTACCTTCCATTTCTTTTGCCACTAAGGAATTTCCTGGCAATTTAAAAGAACATTCTTGCCTACATGGTGGACATAGTGTGAAAGTTTGAATTATATAATCGTTCTTCCAATTTATATTTAAATTCTATGTTCTAGGGTGTTCAAAAAATATTTTAAATGTGCCACTTTGTCAAGTGATTATTGAACAAATAAACAAAAACAACTGACAACAGGCATAATGTTACTTGCCAATCTTGGGTTTTTTTCTTACTCTGTTTTGTCTTTATTATTCTGAAAGGTAAGAGATGGAAGGAAGGAAGGAAGGAATAATTAAAGATTTTTCACTCATGTCTTCCAAATTCTGCCATTCCTTTTACATCTGTTGAATTATTATGAAAATATTTCCATGAATTCTTTATGTATGATATAAAGAAAATTAGCATTGACACAAGGTGATGTTCATTGAATCATTTGACAGACTTTTTTCCCCATAGAGAGTTAAGGAGTTAAATGGTGCTAACTTATATATAAATATATCTTACGGTTAGAGACAGCAGTACAATGCTGAACATTCAGACAAAACAAAGCAAATACATCACATGCTTTTAATACCTCCATGATATGCAGTGTCCTCATGATAGTTCATAGCAAATTAAAGGATACTCAGTTTCTAGCTTTCTTTATTGCCTGAGTTCCTCAAGTTCCTGTCACAAATTTTAAGACTTACGAAGTCTCTTGACTTTAAATGTACCTGTGATCTTTTCACAGGCAGAAGTAAAATGAAATCCAAGGACTTTTTTCCCTTGCATGATCTATTAAAGACCAGTAATAACTGCCAAAAATTAATTCACATTATTCAGATCTAATCTTTGTGTAATTAATTGCTTCTAAATCATTGAATAAATTCATTCTCCTTAATCATCATTAAAATAGACATTTTGTAATAGAAAAAACATTGACCTCTCCTTTCACATCTTAATTAAAAATTCTAGTATATTTTGAAGAATGTATCAAATGTTATGGGTGGCAGGAATAAGAGCCTATATGAATTTCTAAAACATAAATGATTAAGTCATTTTGTTCTGTGGCATGATATGACTGTATCACAAATATTCTACAGAGTCACATAATTGATGTCCTTGCTCATGCAAAAATTCAAGTTTCTGGATTGCTAGTCTAATGTTCTATCCACTGTATTAAACTGTCAGTGTATTATTTACATTAGTATACCTATATCAGATTTATTAATACTACATTTTCTGATTGTATGTTCTTAGGGAAAAAAACAAACACCCATATAGGTAATTTGTCTAGACAGCCGAATGCTTAGTTATGTGTCTTTGTAAGAAATGACAAATTCAGGGTACTACTAGTATGGAGAAAAAATATCTAAAATCAAAATTAGGTCTATTGACTTATTTTATTTGGAAATAAAATAATTGTTTTAATTGGTATACATAAACTTTCATTTGAACAAAATCATAAGATTATTCCCATGCTTTTAGTAGAATGTATTTGTATCCTTGTCATCCTGCGTGTGATCAGAATCTAAGCACTTTACATTGGTGTCCCCTTCTGTCATTTTTCTGTAATGTGTCCCTTTTATCTCTGCTATAGTGGTTAAGTTTTCTCTCACACATGCTGCTTTTCTTGGTTTCTGACATGAGTCTTAACTTTGCATGTCTACAGCGCACTGAAAGCCATTTTTAAATATTATGTATAAAAAAGTTTAACTCCAATGCTTATCTTTACCCACCAAAGCTGTAGACATACTACTGGTTCCAAAAAATGACATTCATAAAAGATGGCTTTTATTTTATCCAAGTGTTCCTTCAAGCTAGAAGAAATATGTTAATATTGGTTTAATATTTTAAGAAAGAGGGATTTGAATAAGGTTTAATATCTGGGGAATATTAAAAGATAAGAAGCTAATAAGGTCCTCCAAAGGTTCTATATATTTGTAAGTGAATTTCAAAGTAAAAAATGTCATAGAGACAGGATAATTTCTGCAATTGTTTTTTCCAGTAACAGAAAATGTGGTACTTCAGTTAAAAATAAAAATGAAATTGATACTTTTTTCTTTCTGTCCTGTGATTTTTTTTCTTGTTTTCTTTCTACTAATATTGCACAGAATCAATAAATTGGAGATTTGTTTAACCCTTGACAAAAGGAAAATAAGATACAAGTACAAATGAAACAGCCTATTATCAAAATAATTTTAAAATTCATACGTTTTATAATATTTTGAATACTTCTAAAATAATTGTATGTTTTTTAGTGGTATTTATAGAATCAAAAGCATAAAGTCTAAAGAAGAATTCATCCTTAGGTAGCAAGTGTATAGAGGACTAAAACTTCTTATCATATGTATACATTTATACAACAAAACTCTCATCCTGTGATTCAAATAAATAATATGTATTCATTCTGTTTATTACTGGGGCTAGCACCATGAATAGTTCCAAATATATTGAAACAATATTTCTGAAGTCATATTCTATTAATGTTTTCAATACCCTAAACTTAGTGTTAAATTATTTATGGCAATCCTTCAGCCAGGTTCAATAGATATGTGTACTCAAATTAGTTTGAATATTAATAGCACAGTTTTACTGGCAACAGGAAATCACACAATACTATATAATTCATAAGATTTCTAAAAGCAAACAAAGTTGATTTTGTAGCACAATTGGAAATGCAGTTTCTGTTAATTTCATGGTTGGAGGAGTGGTGGTGGTTTGTAACATTAGTATTGTTTCAAGATAATACATTCTTGACAGACATATATCCTAAATCCATGTCACTTGCATATTGACTGTTTTGGCTATGACTTTGTATTGGTTTAATCCATGAATACTTTATATTTGGCAAGAATTGGTGCAGGTTTGAACGGATAATTTTTGGTATTAAGGAGATTATGGTAAAAACAAATAAATACTTGATTTTTTTTACAGTCTGAAATTGTGCACATGAAAATCCATTTTATGAGACAGTAATAGTTAAAAGGTTGTTCTCATAATAAAATAGATGCTTTTTTTGCAATAGTATATTCATAAAAACTTTGTCTTGATATTTCATGAAATGAGAAGATAAATTTTAGTTTCAAATATAGTAATGGGCTTTGGGTAATGTATTAGCATCTATTTTGTCTTATCTTTTATCATGAATTTTATGCTTATATTTCCTTAATTTTGGAATCAAAATAAAAGCCTCCCATTGTATTCTAAATTTATGACATTTTCATATAAGGAAGTAGACACATTATTAATTTATAAGTATGGTGTTATTAATATCAATTACAATAATAAAACTATTATTTCCATCTCAGAGCTGACTTAGAGACATAAGTGCAATCACTTATTTGGGAATGCCTAATCGTAGAAAGATTGGTATATAATATTATACACTAATTTTTGACAATCAATGTCTGCTTAATACAATATATATTAAAAGTTCTAACTGTATGTCAGGTCCATGAAAGTCCTAAAGTCCACACAGTTTACTTTAGGCTTTGTTGCCTTTTAATATTATCATTTTCTCTCTGCTAATTTTGGTCTAAATGAGTTAAATTATTCAATTAATTGAAAATGTATTAACCTGTTGCCAAAGTTTTTGACAAGTCAACTTAATCCAATAAATCTAACAATTTGCAACTAGTTTCTGATTAGTCACTTGGCAAAAAATTAGTTTTGTATTGACTAAAATTTGTATTTTTCCAGAAACTAAACTGGAATAAATAAATGACCTAAACTAAAATACTTAAGTGTGTACTCTAAAAATGTAAATAGGGAGAATCAAGTTGCTGTGGTTTGAATGTGCCTCCCAAATTCCATTTGTTAACAACTTAATTGCCATTGTAACAGTGTTAAGTAGTGAGGACCCAATGAGAAGTGATTGAATAATGAAGATGAAGCCCTCATGAATGGATTATTGTTATCACGAGAGTGGATGATTTACTGTGAGAGTGTGCTGTAAAGCAGGTTTGGCCACTGGTATCTCTCTCTGTGGCTTATGCTCGCTTCGGCCTTCTGCCTTTCCAACATGGAAGGCTCCTTACTGAATGCCACTGCCATGCTCTTGAACTTCTCAACCTTCAGAACCTTGAGCAATATAAGCTTCCCTTCTTTATAAATTACCTAGTCTGCTACATTCTATTAAAGTGACAGGAAACAGAAAATGACACAAGGTTTATTTATTCTCATTAAAGTTTTGACTTTAGTAAGTTTGGGACTGCAAAAGTTTCTTCCATTATTCACTTTAAAAATATACAAACCATCAGGTTTCCAAAACAACCAAATGTTATTTCTGGGCACTCATGATACCTTACAGAAGTAAATAGTAATTTGTATGGTGCATGGAATTTTTAAAAAGCAAGGGAAGAAAATAATGTAGTATAGAATAGACTAACATCAACTTTCTCCTTCTGCATTCACTCTTTCATATCAGGAATGAAATCAATATTGGAAGTTTTAACTGTGTTCTTTCGTATCACTTGCTGAGCCCATTCATTAAATTTTTATGTGTTTAGAGGTAAACATAAAAGCACATTTCTTTGATATTATTATTTCCAAAAATATAATTTACTACACACTTTTCTAAATCCTGCTTTTCTCATCCAGCAATGCATTGTAAAAATAACCCCAACTGTAGTAGTGATAATAATGGCTAAAAACAGTCTATTTAATGACCATAATATTTCATGACAAAGGAGTAGCATACTTTATCAGCTTTATTCATTTTGATTTCTTTTTTTGCCTTTTTATAAAAATATTTCAATAAATTACCCAATGTGTCTATTCTGGTAACATTTGTTTGCTGCGTAATATATAATATGTAATCTTAGAATGTAACAACTGAATAATAATGATGGGTTGTTGAAATATTTTTAGTTTTAACATCAGTTTGCTCATTGCTTTCTGAAATTGTTACTAACTCTTGTCACTTCATTCAATAATGTATAAGGTCACCCTTTTTCCTTCAGTGCTGCCAAAAAGTATGTACTACATAGAGGTATATTATAATTTGATACTTGTATTATTCTAAAATTATATATTATTGTTGCTCTAATTCGCATCCCTCATAAGTAAATTTGACCATGTCTCCATGTTTGTATTGACTGTTTGGATTTGCTTTACAGTAAAAGTCCTCTTCATATATTTTCCCTATTTTTCTATTGGATTTGGCTGTTTTCCTCCTGTCAATATTGAAATACTTTGAATATTGTCAATATTGAAATACTACACTTTGTGATCTCTATTAGAATACAAAGTTAAAAATTTATCTCTTTACATTTTATATATAAACTGAGTTTTAAATAACATGTGTTACTTGTTCATAGTTGACATCCTAAGGGGTCAATATAATGCCTATTTTAATGTTTCACCCACTCTTTTTACATATTTCAAAAAGAACAGAGAAAACATCTCTTCTTCCAACGTCATTTGCACCCAGGATTGCCACATATCCTGCAATGTTGGCTATTTATTTACTCTAAGAATATATCTTAAAGTCAAACAGATGTTGACTCTAATTGAACTTGTCATTAGATAGATTAGGCCATTCTCTGCATCAGAGATTAGAATGTATTTTTAATATATACTTCTGGTAATTGTTCTGTCCGTTAATCACAGAAAATGTCTTAGTTACCTGATATACTTTATCCTTAATCTGGGCAATAACTTTGAGGGTCTCATATTAGCATGTGAAATTCAGGTCCCCTTAATTGATGTGCTGCTTTATTTTGAAAAGATCAGTTGAATGATCTCAAAAGTGACACAAATCTGTTAAAAGAATTTTAATTTGCATAACGTTTTTAAAAGTGTGTTTAAATTACATTTTGGTCTCCATAAACATAAATTTGCTTAAATATGCATGACTATCATTTCTTACAGAAAACCCATGTTAAAATATTTATTTTCTACATTTACATAATATAAATTTTGAATATGGTTTTTATAGATCTTTGCAGACAGTTATTTGGGCAAATATACTTGAGTACATAGTAGTGTTTCAATAAAGAAATATTGGCTCAATATAAAAATATACCAGTGTATTCCACCATGTGTAAAATGTCAGAATTAAGATAGAACTGTGCAAGAAAAAAACTATTTTGTCATACACAGAAACCTAATAAACTGAGAATTATGAAATATGTTAATTTGCTTAAGTTTGGAAGTATTGAACTCCATGGACAACATAATAGGTATGCAACTTTAACCTATAAAATATATTTAAACATGGTATGATATAATGTGTCATATTGGAGATGACAAGCCACATTGTATGTATGAAGTAAGACTATCTCAGGGGCGGCTCCAAGATAGCTCAGTAGGAACAGCTCCAGTCTACAGCTCCCACCATGAGCAATGCAGAAGAGGGGTGATTTCTGCATTTCCAACTGAGGAACCTGGTTCATCTCACTGGGTCTTGTCAGACAGTGGGTGCAGGACAATGGGAGCAGCCCACCAAGGGAGACCCAAAGCAGGGCGAGGCATCGCCTCAACCGGAAAGCGCAAGTGGTCAGGGAATTCCCTTTTCTAGTCCAGGGAAGCCATGACAGCACGTGGAAAATTGGGTCACTGCCACCCTAATACTGCACTCTTCCAAGGGTCTTATCAAATGGCATACCAGGAGATTACATCCCATGCCTAGCTTGGAGGGTCCCACTCCCAGTGAGCCTCGTTGCCTGCTAGCACAGCAGTCTGAGATCTAACTGCAAGGCAGCAGCGAGGCTAGGAGAGGGGCGTCCGCCATTGCTGCGGCTTGAGTAGGTAAAGCAGCCTGGAAGCTCAAACTGGGAGGAGCCCACCACAGCTCAAGGAGGTCTACCTACCTCTGTAGACTCCACCTCTGGGGGCAGGGCAGAGCAGAACAAAAGGCAGCAGAAACCTCTGCAGATTTAAATGTCCGTGTCTGATAGCTTTGAAGAGAGTAGTGGTTTCCCCAGCACGGAGTGTGAGATCTGAGAACGGGCAGACTGCCTCCTCAAGTGGGTCCCTACCCCTGAGAAGCCTAATTGGAAGGCACCCCCCAGTAGGGGCAGACTGACACCTCACATGGCCAGGTACCCCTCTGAAACGAAGCTTCTAGAGGAACAATCAGGCAGCAACATTTGCCATTCAGCAATATTCGCTGTTCTGCAGCCACCGCTGCTGATACCCAGGCAAACAGGGTCTGGAGTGGACCTCCAGCAAACTCCAACACAGCTGCAGCTGAGGGGCCTGACCATTAGAAGGAAAACTAACAAACAGAAAGGACATCCACAACAAAACCCCATCTGTACATCACCATCATCAAAGATAGATAAAACCACAAAGATGGGGAAAAAACAGAGCAGAAAAGCTGAAAATTCTAAAAATCAGAGCACCTGTCCCCCTTCAAAGGAACACAGCTCCTTGCCAGCAATGGAACAAAGCTGGGCAGAGAATGACTTTGACGATTTGAGAGAAGGCTTCAGACGATCAAAGTTCTCCAAGCTAAAGGAGGAAGTTTGAACTGATCACAAGCTAAAAACCTTGAAAAAAGATTAGATGAATGGCTAACTAGAATAACCATTGTAGAGAAGCCCTTAAATGGCTTGATGTAGCTGAAAACCATGGCACGAGAACTACATCACGCATGCACAAGCTTCAGTAACTTATTTGATCAACTGGAGGAAAGGGTATCAGTGATTGAAGATCAAATGAATGAAATGAAGCGAGAAGAGAAGTTTAGAGAAAAAAGAGAAAAAGAAATGAACAGAACCTCCAAGACATATGGGACTATGTGAAAAGACCAAATCTATGTCTGATTGGTGGACCTGAAAGTGACGGGGAGAATGGAACCAAATTGGAAAACACTCTGCAGGATATAATCTAGGAGAACTTCCCCAACCTAGCAAGGCAGGCCAACATTCAACTTCAGGAATACCAGAAGAATGCCAAAAGATACTCCTGAGAAGAGCAACTCCAGACGCATAATTGTCCAAGATCACAAAGTTGAAAATGAAGGAAAAAATGTTTAAAGGCAGCCAGAGAGAGAATTTTGGGTTAACCAAAAGGGGGAAGCCCATCAGACTAACAGAGGGATCTCTCGGCAGAACAACTCTAACAAGCCGAAGAGAATGGGGGCCCAATATTCAACATTCTTAAAGAAGGAATTTTCATCCAGATTTTTTCATATCCAGTCCAAACTAAAGTTCCTCAGTGAACGGAGAATAAAATCCTTACGACAGCAAATGCCTGAGAGATTTTGTCACCACCAGGCCCCTGCCCCTTACAAGAGACCCTGAAGGGAGCACGAAAATTATGGGAAAGGAAAAACCGGTACCAGTCACTGCAAAACTGCCAAATATGTAAAGACCATCAATGCTAGGAAGAACTGCTGCGCTAAATGAGCAAAAATAACCAGCTAGCCATCATAATGACAGGATCAAATTAACACATAACAAATATTTACTTTAAAATGCAAATGGGCCTTAATGCTCCATTAAAGAAACAGAATGGCAAATTTTTGGATTACAGAGTCAAGACCCATTCAGTTTGCTGTATTCGGAAGACCCCATCTTCAACATGCAAGGACATACATAGGCTCCAAAATAAAGGGTGGAAGGAAGATCTACCAGCAAATGGAAAACAAAAAGGCAGGGGGTTGCAAATCCTTAGTCCTCTGAATAAAACAGACATTTTTAAACCATCAAATGTCAAAGAGACAAAGAGGCCATTACATAAACGGTAAGCATCCAATTCAACAAGAAGAGCTAACTATCCTAAATATAATGCACCCAATACAGGAGTACCCAGATTCATAAAGCCCAGTCCTTAGAGACTTTATAAGAGACTTAGACTCCCACACAATAACAATGGGAGACTTTACACCCCACCTGTCACAACAAGATCAGTTAGACAGAAGGTTTAACAAGGATATCCAGGAATTTGAACTCAGCTCTGCACCAAGTGGCTTATAAGACATCTACAGACTCTCCCCCACGCCAAATCAACAGATATACATTCTTCTCAGAATGATCATTTGCAACTTCTTCCAAATTGACCACATAGTTGGAAGTAAAACCTCCTCAGCAATGTAAAAGACAGAAATTATAACAAACTTTCAGATGAAATGCAATCAAACTAGAACTCAGAATTAAGAAAACTCACTTCAAAACCACTCAACTACGTGGAACTAAACAATCTGTTCTAGAATGACTACTGGGTTACATAACGAAATGAAAGCAAGATAATGATATTTCTTTGGAAGACCAATCAAGAAGCAAAGGACACACAAACCATATCTCTGGGACACATTTATAGCAAGTTGTGTATGAGGGAATATTTTATAGCACTAATGCCCACAGAAGAACCAGCGCGCCACCGAATTCTTAAACATTGACACCCTAACCATCCACATCCAACGAAAACGAGCCCAACACACATTCCAAGAAAAGCTAGCAGAAGGCAAGGAATAACTAAGATCAGAGCAGAACTGAAGGAGATACGAGACACAAACACCCTTTCAAAATTCATGAATCCAGGAGCTTGGTTTTTTGTGAAAAGATCAACAAAACTGATAGACCTTGCTAGCAAGACTAATAAAGAAGTAAAGGAGAAGATCAAATTAGATGCAATAAAAATGATAAAGGGGATATCACCCACCGATCCCACAGAAATGCAAACTACCATCAGAAGATACTAGAAACCACCCTCTGTACAATAAACTGGAAAAATTAGAAGAAATGGTTTAAATCCTGGACACCATACACCCTGCAAGACTAAACCCAGGAAGAATTTTGAATCCCTGAATAGACCAATAACAGGTCTGAAATTGGAGACCAATACTAATAATCCTAACACAAAAAAGCAGGACCAGAACGGATTCACACCCAGATTCTACTAGATTAGGCATCTTCTGCATCAGAGATTAGAATGTATTTTTTAATTATATACTTCTGGTAATTGGTTCTGTCCATTAATCAACAGAAAATGTCCCTTAGTTCACCGAATAATACATTTATCCTTAATCTTGGGCATAACTTTCAGGGTCTCCATTAGCATGGCGAAATTCAGATTTCTACAGAGGTACGAGGAGGACTGTTACCATTCCTCTGAAATTATTTCATCCCAACAGAAAAAGAGGGATCCTCCCCTAACTCTTTTATGAGGCAACGTTTATCCTGATACCCACAGCATGGCAAGAGACACAACAACAAAAAAGAGAATTTTAGGCCATATCCCTGATGACATCGCTGCCAGAAATCCTCATAAAATACTGAAGAAAACTGGAATCCAGCAGCGCATCAAAAAAGCTTATCCACCATGATTGCAATGTGGGGCCTTCATCCTTTGGGATGCAAGGCTGGTTCAACATACGCAATCAATAAACGTAAATCCAGAATATAACAGAACAAAGACAAAACCACATGATTATCTCAATAGAGCAGAAAAAGGCTTTTGACAAAATTCCACAGCTATTCATGTTAAAACACTCAATAACACACGGTAATATGAATGGGACTATCCTCAAATATATAACTATATAGACAAACCCACAGCCAAATACAGAATGGGCAAAAGCTGACATACATAAAAACTGGCACAAGAACAGGGATGCCCTCTCTTACCCCTCCTATTCAACATAGTGTTGGAAGTACTTGGCCCAGGACAATTAGGAGAAGAGAAGAATAAAGGGTATTCTATTAGGAAAAGGAAGTCAAATTGTTCCCTGTTGGCAGATGACATGATTGTAATATTTAGAAAAACCCCCCCCATTGTCTCAAGCCCGAAAATCACCTTTAGCTGATAAGCAACTTCAAAGCTTTAAGGTGAATCCAGCCACCAAATCAAGTTGGCAAAATCACAGGCATGCTTATACCCCAATAATAAGACAAGCAGCCAAATCAATGGACCTTGAACTTCCCATTTTACAATTTGGCTTCAAAGAGAATAAAATACCTAGGAATGCCCAACTTATAAGGGATGTGAAGGACCTCTTCAAGGAGAACCCTAAAACCCACTGCTCAGTGGAAATAAAGAGGACACCCAAACAAATGGAAAAAAATACCATGCTCATGGATTAGGAATAATACAATATCAATGAAATGGCCAATACTGCCCAAGGTAAATTTTTATAGGTTCAATGTCCCCATCCCCATTAAAGCCTACCGTTTTGATATTTCCTCCACCAGAATTGGACTAAAAAACTACTTTAAAAGTTCTTATGGACCAAAAAAGAGCCCCGCATTGCCAAGACATCCTAGCCAAAGAACAAGCTGCCAGGCATATGCCTACCTGAAATTCCAAACTGGTGCCTACAAGGCTACCAGTAACAAAACAGCATGGTACTGGTACCAAAACCGAAAATATAGACCAATGGAACAGAACGAAACCCTCCCAGAAATTACGCCCACATCTACAACCATCTTATTCTTTGACAGAGACTGACAAAACAAGAAATGGGAAAGGATGCCTCCTGTTTTAATAATTGGTGCTGGGAACAACTGCTCAGCCATAAGTACCGAAAAGCTGAAACTGGATCCCCTTCCTTACAACCTTATAACAAAAATTAATATACAAGATGGATTAGCACTTAATGTTAGACTAAATCATAAAACCCTAGAAAGCAACCTAGGCAATACCATTCAGGACATAGGCATGGGCAAGGACTTCATATAAACACCCAAAAGCAGTGGGAACAAAAGCCAAAATTCACAAATGGGATCTAATTAAACTAAAGAGCTTCTGTACAGCAAGAGAAACTACCATCAGAGTGAAGAGGCAAACTACAAAATGGGAGAAAATTTTTGCAACCTACGCATCTGACAAAGGGCTAATATCCAGAATCTACAAAGAACTGAAACAAATTTACAAGAAAAAACCAAACCATCCCATCAAAAAGTGGGCAAAGGATATGAACAGACACTTTTCAAAAGAAGACATTTATGCAGCCAACAGACACATGAAAAAATGCTCATCATCTCTAGCCATCACAGAAATGCAAATCAAAACCACAATGAGATACCATCTCACACCAGTTAAAATGGTGATCATTAAAAAGTCAGGTAGTAACAGGTGCTGGAGAGGATGTGGAGAAATGGGAACAGTTTTACACTGTTGGTGGGACTGTAAATTCATTCAACCATTGTGGAAGACAGTGTGAGGATTCCTCAAGGATCTAGAAGTAGAAATACCATTTGACCCAGCCATCCCATTAGTGGGTATACACCCAAAGAATTATAAATCATGCTGCTATAAAGACAGATGCACACGCATGTTTATTGCAGCACTATTTACAATAGCAGTGACTTGGAATCAACCCAAATGACCCATCAATGATAGACTGGATTAAGAAAAGTTGGCACATATACACCATAGAATACTATGCAGCCATACAAAAGGATGAGTTCATGTCCTTTGTAGGGACATGGATGAAGCTGGAAGCCATCATTGTCAGCAAACTATCGCAAGGACAAAAAACCAAACACCACATGTTCTCACTCATAGGTAGGAACTGAACATTGAGAACACTTTGACACAGGAAGGGGAACATCACACACCAGGGCCTATTGTGGGTGGGGGGATGGGGAAGAGATAGCATTAGGAAATATGCCTAATGTAAATGACTAATTAATGGGTGCAGCACACCAACATGACACATATATACATATGTAACAAACCTGCACGTTGTGCACATGTACCCTAGAACTTAAAGTATAATTAAAAATATATGTATATCTCAAATACAATTATATAGGTGTTTTTCTACAAACTTTAATCCAGCAGATTAGTCATGAAAATTAATTCAAGTGAAAAAATGAAAATTAGTGAAGTATTAATTTTTTTATTTTGAAAATGCTTCCTTTAAACTATAAAGTAATAAAAATACATTCTGATTTTTAAAACATCTAAAATTTAAAATAACCATTATTTCAGGAAATTTAAATAAATTATGGATAATATGTTAGAATATATGATACCTATATTAGTTATATATGAAATAGCCTATATAATTACTTTAGAGCTAATTATGAATAATTATATAGTTCATAAATATTAAATTGGTTTATATAGATTAATATCTACAAAATTACCTATTAATAATTATTTATATAGATAATTGTGGATAATTATTTAGGTCAAAAGTATTTTCAAAGAAAATGTACAGTAATACATATTGCATCAGTGGTTCTTCTAATTATTTTAATCACTGTATAGAATGGAAATTTAAACCTCATTTATAATTAGCTATAATATTTAATAAGTTATTATATAAATAATATATAAAATTTGAAATTATGTTCTACCTTTTCGTAAAACCAGAGCTTTTAATAAGAACAACAAAATAATCGAACAATTAAAGGTAGCAATATATTTCTATATTTCTCTTAGATCTCTGGACTAGAAATAAAGTAGAGGACACAGGTGTCACCCTGGGAACAATTCTGTCAATGGGAGAGTTAAAGTGGCTAATGCCAGTGCCAGTCAAGTTTAATCTAATGTAAGCAGAATTTAATCAGATCCACACACTGTGTTTCAAAAGTCATCTGTCAGGTAAATTCCTTAAATTAAAATTAAATGGAGACACTGAAACAGACTTCGGGTAATGGCAATTAAAATGTATAGTTGTGTTTTGCTTTTAATCCATAGATATATTTTTCATGAAATATAAATGCTGTTATATATCATCTATTTTGAAACAATTTTTGAAAGTAAAAGACTCTGAGAACCAAGATATGCTAAATACACACATATTGGAACTGTACTTTGGAGTATACACACTTAAATTTCATGAGCATCTATTACTGCCATTGTGCTGTCTGTATTGTATGTGTGTGTTTGTATATTTGTGTATATAAATTTATCACAGCTGTTACACAATATACCAATATATTACATTTAGCTTATTGGAAAAGATGAGGAATCCTTGGCTCAGCGATTTGAAGTAAATTCTACAAGATTACGTAGCTTGTAAGACCTAGGGTGAGAGTTTAAACTCTTCTTCCCACCTTCAGTGACTGCTTTTTTTGCGTTGCCAAAAATCCAAAGTAAATGGAAAATGAAATATGAGAAAAGTGACTAAAAGGGGACCTGACAATCTTAAATGCGGTTTCCCCCCTCTTTCCAAAATAGAAAAACTTGCACACGCTTATTTGTGTATCTTAGAAATAAATCCAGAAATACCAAACTATTCCTCATGGGTGATGATATGCCTATATCATGATAATTTACTATTTAAGCAAATGTTTTATTTATTTTTCTCTCAATTCCCATCTAAACTACATTGCTATGTTTTCATATACATTTCTGATCTTCTGTCTCTCAAATCTTGAAGAGAGATAAAATCTTTCCTATTATAGCACAGTAGCTTACATATCTGCATTCCTCACATGTTGGGTCACTTCAATCTGTCACTATTCCCATTGCAGGCATCTCTTTCATGGGGAATACATTAAAATAACACTATACAGTATATATAAGTATATAAATGATTAACTTATTTGAAAATTTACCAAACAAAACAATGATTACATTTTTATATATTTTATTACATTCATTTATATTCTGTATTATTTTAAATGGTGTCTTTTCTGGAAATTCTCTATTATATACATATCTTAAAATCTCTAACCTAGAAACCACAGCTAAGAACTCAAAGAATAAATCAGCTTGTGCATACATCACTTCAAATATAAATTTTATCAGGAAAAATTACCTTTCATTTATGGAACCCTCCAGCTCACTATGTGTGGCATTCTCAAATACCTACATCTTGAAATGACTGGCAGAGAAAAACCTGAAGATTTAATATAGAGCACTGGCAAATTTGCATAAGAGAGAAAATTAGGTGCTTATGTAGCATTAGTATGAGGATCGAGTAGCTTTATAGAGAGGTGGAAAAATCTGCTCTGATTTCCCATCATTGGGAGATTACACAGTAACTTGGTCAATTCTGATGTCTGTCTGGGAATTTGCAATATCTTTGTCCTCCATGAAATTAAAAAAAAAAAACTGCTTTAACTAAATATACTCAAAATACACTATTTACATTCCTTAATTTCCAAACTGTTTCTAACAAGCAAGGATGAATGGTAAATAAAAGAGATAAATGTACTTCTTGTGACTTGTTGAAACCATGTTTTGTTTTCTTGACTATAACTCATGACAACTAGATTATAAATTGTTCTGTTTCATAACGATTCATCTTCCATTGTCAGAGCTGAGGGCACAATATTAAATAGCATAGTTATAGAAAAGTAATACCTAGAAGCTAATAAAATCAAAATTCTAAAATGTAAACCTGAAAGAAATCTTGGAGATATCTGTTTTATTATTCATTTTAAAAATAAGTAAGTCAACGTAGGACCTCCTTAGTATATCTCACAATAGAACACATACTTGTTTATATCAATGGCCTTATTCTTTCATCTTATTTCGTCTAACTGCTGAAGTGTTAATATTATTTTAGAAATGATTTGGGAATTTTTTTTACTATGACTTTGGGAAAATAGAAGCTATTAATAGGGATATTAATATTATTATTCAGCAAACACACTACCTTAAATTTTTCTCGGAAATGGGAGAAAGACTATTATTTAGGGATTCTTATGATAATATAGTCCTTCAAGAAAATAAATTTGCAAAGTGCGCTAACAATATTTCTGAATGACATCAACTTGAGTAAACGAATTAATATGTACGTGAATGTGAAACATTATTTGAAACAAAGTTCTACCATTATTAGAATTATAAGAGAAAATAAGAGGTTATGCCGTTTTTTTCTGGTTAAATCTTTTGCTTCTCTGAAAATCACTGTCTCCAAGAGTTTTCTGAGAGTTAGATTAGATGATACATGCCCAATGTGGTAGAAACTCAGTGCTTTGTGGGCTCCACTAGAGAGATAATTCAAGAGGCTGCTGAATCAACATAGAGCATTTCAATTCTACTTGTCATTTGAGGATTTATTTGCAGGCTTAGATTACTTCATATTTCACTTCTCTGGCTTTCCATATTATGGTAGGAAAAAAATCAAGAACTACATCTTATTGTATTGTTCAAATATATTACCGAGAGAATATATATCTCTCTCTTATATAAATCAATTATATAAAACCGAGAGAAAAAGTCATTCAAATAAAAAATGAGAATGCATTTGCAGAAGCTATCAACTAACATAAAATACTAATATCTTTGAGATTATAGTATTGGATTAAATCAATAATACATTTCTCCCATGAATCTATGGACATATTTGCATAAGTAAAATCATTGATAATTGACATAGTCCACATGATTCTGCCAATACAATGTGAGGAATTCTGGTAACAGTCATTAATGGACAATGAGCATTTGTATACAGTCTCAGGCAATTATGGAGTAATAAATTTCATAATTCTATCCTGGGAGTATTCTGACTCAATATATCAATATATATCAATATAACATTTTGCCACCAGTGTAGATGAAAAATTAAAATTTTAACACTAACATTACTCAGATTTACTTATTTTTAATCTAGTTAATTCTGGAAAACAAAAAATAACTCAGTAACTTTCAATAAGAATATGTATTTCCCACTAAATCAGTTCAACTTTAATAGACATTAATTGTACTACTTGAGAGGAAATGTAATTGTTAAATATAAACCTAAAACTGATACTTTTGGGAATACCCAAAACATCATTACAATCCCCAGGGAAAATCTCTGAAAGAACCAAAGTGGGATGACAGCTTGCTTAACCCAACCTGATATTTTCTTCTCTGAGAAAAGATTGCAAAGTGAATGAGGTGGCAGTGAGTGAAGCACAGCAAAATGAAGCTATTAAGCCCTGTGTTAGCAATAGACTTCTGATACTATTAAAGGAAAACATTTCTTGGCTCATGTGGTCAATAATTGTGGTCTCTGGGGCCGGGCATGATGACTCACACTTGTAATCCCAGCACTTTGGGAGGCTGAGGCAGGTGGATCACCTGAGGTCAGGAGTTCAAGACCAGCCTGACCAACATGGGGAAACTGCATCTCTACTAAAAATATAAAATTAGACTGGCGTGGTGGCGCATGCCTGTAATCCCAGATACTTGGGAGGCTGAGGCAGGACAATTGCTTGAACCAGGGAGGGGGAGGTTGCAGTGAGCTGAGATAGCACTACTGAACTCGAGCCTGGGCAATGAAAGCAAAACTCTGCCTCAAAATAATAATAATAATAACAACAACAACAACAACAACAACAAAACAACAATAATAATAGCTTCTGGAATGGTAATATTTCTTCTGTAGAGAAGACTATCAAGATTTTTTTTTTTTTAAATTACTATTATACTTTAAGTTCTAGGGTACATGTGCATAACGTGCAGGTTTGTTACATATGTATACTTGTGC
>NW_016816437.1:913439-950498 GCF_001698545.2 Rhinopithecus bieti | reverse complement strand
TTTTTTTGTTGTTGTTGTTTTTTATCTGTGCCCTGTCCCCAGAGGTGGAGTCTACAGAGACAGGCAGGCCTCCTTGAGCTGCTGTGAGCTCCACCCAGTTAGAGCTTCCCAGTGGCTTTGTTTACCTACTTAAGCCTCAGCAATGGTGGGCGCCCCTCCCCCACCCTCGCTGCTGCCTTGCGGTTTGATCGCAGACTGCTGTGTTAGCAATGAGGGAGGCTCCGTGGGCGTGGGACCCTCCCAGCCAGGTGTGGGATATAATCTCCTAGTGTGTCCGTTTGCTAAGACCCTTGGTAAAGCGCATTATTGGGGTGGGAGTTACACGATTTTCCAGGTGTTGGGTGTCTCAGTTCCCCTGGCTAGGAAAAGGGATTTCCTTCACCCTTGCGCTTCTCAGGTGTGAGGATGCCTCGCCCTGCTTCAGCTCTCGCTGGTCGGGCTGCAGCAGCTGACCAGCAGCGATTGTCCGGCACTCCCTAGTAAGATGACCTCAGTACCTCTGTTGAAAATGCAGAAATCACCTGTCTTCTGTGTCGCTCGCGGTGGGAGCCGGAGACTGAAGCTGTTCCTATTTGACCATCTTGCTTCGCCCCTCAAGATATTACAATTTGATAGTATTGGTTGATTGACCCAATATGGATAAGAAATTGGTCTAAGTGTTTTTAACCTCTGAAACATCTGCATACGTAGATATTACTATAATCATTGTACGGGTGAAAAAATGAAACACTGAGGAGTGAAATAACTTACCCAAGGTGATGTAGTAGTTAGTGTCGGAGTCAGCATTTGCATTCACTGTGACTGGCTCAGAGTGCCTGACCTTCAGCCATTATGTGTATTGCATCTGTAACTGCTTCTCGTGCTTTTGAATCACACCACTCTTCTCTCTCATTTTAAATTAACGATTATCTGGTACTCTTTTGATCCCGGTGTGACTTACAGTGAAAATGTACCAATAGGCTATAATAGATCTATAATTCCAATTTAAATGTCCTGGTCATTGTGATATTTGTATTTATTTAATGTATAATTTAGAGATAAGGTAATAAGTGGCATTTTTCATTTATTGCACCAGCACATGAAAGTGGGTAAGAAATTGGGATAATTTCTTTGGCTAAATAAACCAAACAATAAATCTTTGGATGGACAAAACATAAAACGAACGGAAAATAAGAATATTATAGTTGGCCAAGGTGCACACCCCTCCTCTCTCTCTTTCTCTCAACTTCTTGAATTTAATATTGTCTAGATAAATCATATATTTTTCACTCCTTCAAGGGAGTGATCATATATTTTAAAAGTTAAATGTCTAGTTTTTAGGAAGTTAATGGCATCTTTTAGATATACATATATATTTATTAACTTAAAAAATACATATCTACTCAACTAATTAGTTACTGAGAAAGACCTAATGTTTTATTACTATTAACTCACATTTCTATATTTACTCTAGTAATGTGTTTTCCGTACATATTATGATGGCAACTGCTCTATGAAAATCTTATTTGTTTTTAATTTTTCACTTCATAATGGTGGACAGTTGTCTGAATGATCATTCCGATGTGAGATATATTAAAATGATAGAATGCCTACAAGTTCTTGCACACATGTCATGGTTTTCTTATCCTTCTACACTTCCTGGAGTCTAGTATATCGAAGTCAGGAAAAGAAAAGAATCAAAACATGTCCTAACCTGGGCAAGGATGGCAGAAACTTCTGAGGCTTCCTTAGCTTGGGAACTAGGAGAAATATTAAGGAGTTCAATTCTGGCACCACAAAAATATAATGGAATTTAAAGACTGAAAGATGGAATTAAATGTGGGATAGACCATATTTCCAGATTTAGATGAGGCTGATTCAAAACAGAGAAACGTAGTATAAAAAAAGACAAAATGTTCAATGTCCAGAAAGGTGCTCTCCTGAGGACCATTCTTAAAAGCAACCACCAGGCAGTGCAAGGTGGCTCATGCCTGTAATCCCAGCACTTTGGGAGGCCGAGGGGGGCAGATCACCTGAAGTCAGGAGTTTGAGACCAGCCTGGCCAACATGGTGAATCCCTGTCTCTACTAAAAATACAAAAGTTAGCTGAGTATGGTGTAGAGTGCCTGTAATCCCAGCTACTTGGGGGGGCTGAGGTAGGAGAATTGCTTGAACCCAGAAGTGGAGGTTGCAGTGAGCTGAGATTATGCCACTGCACACCAGCCTGGGTGGCAGAGAGAGACTCTGCCTCAAAAATAAAAATAAATATAAATATGAGAAAGCAACCACCAGACAAATGGTATCTCATTGAAGGTTAAAGATCCCATGGCTATTGCACAGCTCATCTGATGTGCTGACTATCATAAACAGCATAGTATAACTATTTTCTTGAATTCATTTTCTTAGGGAACGTGCAGTGCTTGGAAGCTTTATTAAACCCCCCAATTTAAAGACAATTTTGCTTATTTATTTCAATGTGTGTGTGTGTGTCCAACAGAAAGATAATTTATGATCAGAGACACTACCCTCCCCTGACACTCGGTTACATATCATTGCAGTACTTTCAGAAGGAAGCTGGGATTTTTGCCAAAGAAGTATTAATGGCACAAATAATCATCCAATTCTTGGTTATTGGATACATTTCCCATAATATCTCATCATTCAAGATAAGAGAGCATTCGTAATGTAATAAAAATTTATTCTAAAATTGAGTAGATTTTATGAAAAAAGTGGAATATATCATAGAGGTTGAAAGTGAGATGCAGGTTAAGGGTAATGAGAATTGTTTTGAGAATATTTGTGCATACTGAAAATTCTATGATTCTCTTCTCAACCAACCTTCATCACAATCTCAGAGAGAAATCTGGACTTTATTCTCTTAATTAACAATTTTTATTATTGTTATAAGTGATCATATATTCTACAACATGGATGTTGTAATATAAAGAAAATGGCCTATACATTCTCACTGTGCCCTCTTTTCTTCCCTTCCTGCTGTTAGTACTGCCTGTGCTATGATTTTCCCAAATGTTCATATCTTTGCATTGTCATGAGCTTTAATTTCCACTTTGAACTATTTCTGTAATTATGTGATTCTACAAAGGAAGGAATGGTCTTGTGTAAGAATTGCCATCAGCAGCTATTTTAAAAATAATATACTGCGAAAAAAGAAGAGAAAGACAATATGACCTTTGCAAGGGCTTACTGGTTTTTTCCCTTTTTTTCCCCGTGAATATCGCATGTATTTTTCCAATCAATGAACATACGAAGAAATTAGGTAATTAGTTAAGCTTGGCTTTATATGTAGTGACAAATTTGAAAGAGAAAATATGTACAATTTCCTTGCTATAAGCAAACCTCTACAAATTCTGGCCTATTAGAGTAGCTTATGTATTCTCTTTTATTTTTGTTTCCTTGATTCCATGTTGCTGGCAGGTAAACACAGGGAAGACTTTTAAAAAACTTTTATTTGTTTGTTTGGGAGGTCGATCAACCTGTACTCTGTCTTTTTCCAAATAATAGTATGAACCTTGTTATAATCATGAGTGAATGATAAATAGCTACAGATAGCCACAGGATAAGTTGCAGGAACATTTTTGCTTATTCTTGCTATTTGATTGGTTCATTTTTCTCTGCCACTACTTGGTTTGTCTTTGATAAACGTTTATTATGAATGCCATGGTAATTCATGAGAACTCTGATCTTTATAAGGAGATAATTAACCCATTTATGCCAGCAGTTGCAATTTTTTTGTGTGAAAAATCAGAACTTGGCAATGACATTGAGCAGTAGGATATAAATAAAACTCCTACATGTTAATTTTCTTTTTTTCAGAGTATATAAATAAAAATCCCACATGCTTAACGTTCCAATAATGGAACACTAGGCATTAATGGGCTAAAGACCTGCAAGAAAACCCTACGGAATTGGAAATCATGTGAAATCAAGGGTTCCTGAAGGAAGCGCTAAACATGGAAAGGAAAAACTGGGACCAGCCACTGCAAAAGCATACCAAATTGTAATGACCATTGACACTATAAAGAAACTGCATCAACTAACAGGCAAAATAACCAGCTAGTATCATAATGACAGGATCAGATTCACACATAATAATATTAACCTTAAATATAAACAGGCACAATGCCCCAGTTAAAAGACACAGACTGGTAAATTGGATAAAGAGTCAAGACTCATTGGTGTGCTGTATTCAGGAGGCCTATCTCACGTGCAAAGGCACACATAGGCTCAAAATAAAGGGATGCAGGAAGATTTACCAAGCAAATGGAAAGAAAAACAAAGCAGGGATTGCAATCCTAGTTTCTGATAAAACAGCTTTAAACTAATAAAGATCAAAAGAGACAAAGAAGGGCATTACATAATGGAAAAGGGATCAATGCAACAAGAAAAGCTAACTATCCTGAATGCACGCAGTACAGGAGCACCCAGATTCATAAAGCAAGTTCTTAGAGATCTACAGAGACTTAGACTCCCTTACAATAATAGTGGGAGACTTTAACACCCCACAGTTATTATTAGATCAATGAGACAGAAAATTAGCAAGGATATCCAGGACTTAAACTCAGCTCTGGACCAAGTGGACCTAATAGACATCTACACAATTCTCCACCCCAAATCAACAGACTACACATTCTTCTCGGCACCACATCGCACTTATTCTAAGCTTGACCACAAAATTGGAAGTAAAACACTCCTCAGCAAATGAAAAAGAACAGAAATCATAACAAACTGTCTCTCAGACCACAGTGCAATCAAATTAGAACTCAGCATTAAGAAACTCATTCAAAACCGCACAACCACATGGAAACTGAACAACCTGCTCCTGAATGACTACTGGATAAAAATTGAAATTAAGGCAGAAAAAAAGATGTTCTTTGAAACCATTGAGAACAAAGACACAACAAACCAGAATCTCTGGGACACATTTAAAGTAGTGTATAGAAGGAAATTAATAGCACTAAATGCCCACACAGGAGAAAGCAGGAAATATCTAAAATCGACACGCTAACATCACATTTAAAAGAACTAGGAAAGCAAGAGCAAATAAATTCAAAAGCTGACAGAAGACAAGAAATAACTAAGATCAGAGCAGAACTGAAGGAAATAGAGACATGAAAAACCTTTCAAAAAATCAGTGAATTCAGGAGCTTGTCAAAACCTTGTCTTGTGTCAGTTTTCAAAGGGAATGCTTCCAGTTTTTGCCCATTCAGTACGATATTGGCTGTGGGTTTGTCATAAATAGCTCCTATTATTTTGAGATATATTTCACCAGTATCTAGTTTTTTTTAGAGTTTTTAGCATGAAGAGCTGTTGAATTTTGTCGAGGGCCTTTTCTGCAACTATTGAGAAAATCGTGGTTTTTGCCATTGGTTCTGTTCATGTGATGGATTACGTTTATTGATTTGCATATGTTCAACAAGCCTTGCATCCCAGGGATGAGGTCGGCTTGATTGTGGTGGATAAGCTTTTTGGTATGCTGCTGGATTCGGTTTTCCAGTATTTTATTGAGGATTTTCGCATTGATGTTCATCAGGGATATTGGCCTAAAATTTTCTTTTTTTGTTATGTCACTGCGAGGTTTTGGTATCAGGATAATGCTAGCCTCATAAAATGAGTTAGGGAGGATTCCCTTTTTTTATTGCTTGGAATAATTTCAGAAGGAATAATACCACCTCCTGTTTGTACCTGTGGTAGAATTTGGCTGTGAATCCGTCTGGTTCCAGACGGTTTTTGGTTGGTAGGCTATTAATTACTGCCTCAAATTCAGAACTTGTTATTGGTTTATTCAGGGATTCGACTGCTTCCTAGTTTAGTCTTGGGAAGGGTGTATGTGTCCAGGAATGTATCCATTTCTTCTAGATTTTCTACTTTATTTGCATAGAGGTGTTTATAGTATTCTCCGATGGTTGTTTATATTTCTGTGGGATCGGTGGTGATATCCCCTCTACCATTTTTTCTTGTGTCTATTTGATTCTTCTCACTTTTCTTCTTTATTAGTCTGGCTAGTGGTCTATCTATCTGGGTGATCTTTTTAAAAAAACCAACATTCTATGCTCATGGATAAGAAGAATCAATACCATGAAAATGGCTGTACTGCCCAAAGCAATTTATAGATTCATTGCTATCCTAATCAAGCTACCATTGGTTTCTTCACAAAATTGGGGAAAAAAAACTATTATTTAGTACTATTTTAACAAAATGTTTTAAAAATGTTGTTAAAGTTGTTAAACAAATGTTTAGGAGTATAATAAATAAGTGGTCTTATTCAACTTGTTTACCATGTTTCTTCAAAAAAAGTATAATAGAACTTTTTTTGTCAACGTAAAATTATAGTTATTTATGATGTGGCTAAAAAATGATAAGAAGTCACAAATGAAATAGTTATTGCTTGCATAATAGAAGTTCAGGATCTTCTTCACTGTTTTATTTTGAAAATTGCCTCAGCCATTTCAACCTTCAGCAACCACCATCCTTATTAGACAGTAGTCATCAACATTGAGACAAGTCCTCCACCCAGCAAAATTTCAAGACTCACTGAAGGCTCAAATGACCATGGTTGTTAGCATATTTTAGCCATAAAATAATGCTATAGCACACTTACTAGACTACGGTATAGTGTAAACCTAAGTTTTATATAGACTGAGAAACAAAAAAATTGTGTGACTGTCATTATTGCAGTATTGTCTTTATTGCAATATTTGTTTTATTGATACATCTACAGTCATACTTCAGAGATTTTGCATCCAGAACCTGCAGTATCTCTGAAGTATGACTGTGGTTTTCCATTTGTTTTCTTTGTCTTTTATTTGAAGAAGCTAACATTGAGAAATTCAAACTAAAGCAGTTCCTTTTTTATGTGTATGTATATTTTACACCATAAAGAATTTCCAAAAGCATCAAACAGATAAATCTCAAAGACTACATGTTTTACCTAAGGAAGATAATTACTTGGTCAAAGTTTGAATAAGAATTTTAAGGCCTAGTTTATGTCTGACAATGATGATGTTCACTAAGCACTCAGAGAGAGGAAGAAGGAATTGCAGGAAAAGCAGTACAAATTAGTGTTTATATTGTCAGTATGGGAGATATAATTCCTACATAAAAGAACAAAATTTGAGAAGAAATTCAAATAAGAGGTTTTCTCCGGATTAGATGAACAGATGAGATTGCTCTATGCCCAGTGACAGGCTTATCTTCACAACTGTTTCGTGATAATCACGAGACGATTAGTTATAGATTCTTGTGATTATCTACAAAATTTTGTTACTCATCCACATCGTATTTTGTTAAGCAAAGTACATTATTTGCTTACTGTATTTTGACTAACAAAAATGTAAATCACCCAAGTTTTTTGCATAATTGCAGAGCAGGAAGCAATTGACTTTGAATTTAGAGGCTATATACTGCCTGTTTGACACAAATGTTGTTTAATTTTTAAACTTTAGGGGTTTTTTGCTTTTCCATTGTGCTTACATTCATATAAATAATTGTTTTGTAGAGAATGAAATTAATTGTTCCAAATAAATATCTTCATTACAAACATTGTAATATATTGAAGGAAGAAAAAAAAAGTGATGGAAAAAAAGGAGGCTACTGGTGCTACCCAAGTATAATATGTAATAATAAGTAACTGGATTATTTAGTCCAGCAACATTTAATACAATTATTGAAGTAATTGGATATAGATCTATCTTTTTTATTTGTCTTCTATTTATTCCAATTTTTATTTGTCAGTTTCTGCTTACCTGTCTTTTTTGAATTATTTGAGTGTCTTAGAATTTAATTTTAATATACTTACTGTTTTAGTTATGTAAGCTTACATATTTTTGTGATGCTGAGGGAATTTCGGTATGCGTTCATAACTTTTTACAGTCTACTTAGAGTTACTATTGTTACCATTTCACTTAAAACAGAATACTTTCCATCATTCCATTTTCTATGGTCTTAAAAATGTATTAGCATAAGCTTGTTGTATATATGTGTTTCAAATATTTTCTCTGTCTTTAAAACTCTGTTTTATATAACTTTGGTTGCTAATATGATATTTTAATAGAGAATTTCTTAATTTTAATATGTCAGACTTCTAAATTATTTCATTCATAGTATGCTTTGTGTTCTATTTAAGAATCATTCTTAACACAAATGTAATTGCTATATACTAATCTATTATCCACCACTCATTTTCTTTTTTTCTTTCACATGTACATCTTTAGTCTGTAAGCCTGCTTATTATCCTTGACTTTGTGATGAAACAAAGGTAGTATGTTTTCATGAAATTCTTTATTGAACTTTTATGAAGCGAGAACCCTTAATTGGAAAGAATGATGTTAACTTTGTTCTGCAAGTCTGGTTTGGTTGAAATAATTAGGCATATGTACTTTGTTCTGCTTTAAGACCCAATGCTGTTTCATTGTCTGTTTGTTTATCCTTGTATCAGTGCCAAATCTCTGAACCCATTTAATACATGTCTTAGAATAAGGTAAAATATGTTCAGCTACCATGTGCCTTTCCAAGATTGCCTTGGCTATATTTGGCACTTTGTATTTCCACATTTATTTCAGAAGCAACTTAGGCACTTTTACAAAAACACTTGCTGGGCTTTTAATTGTAGTTGCATCATATTTATATACAAATGTGGGGAAATCTTCAGTTCTCCATATTTATGTTCTAATCAATAAACAGAGTGTTTGCCTGTAGTTAATCAGGTATTCAGCAACTACTCTCAATAGCTTTATATCTTACTGTGTAGAGATCTTACCCAGATTTTATTAAATTTATTTTCAGTCATGTGGTGATTATAATGTTTTAGTCCTGTGGTGATTTAAATATTATTGCTTTAAGCTTTATTTTTGAATTGTTTGTATTTGCTTAATAAAAATAAAATTAAATTTACAAAGTAACCTTAAGTACATTACACCTGCTAAGTTTTTTAAAATTCTAGCAGCTTAATTGTAATCTTGTCAAGTTTACTTTCTTTAACTAACAATGGACACTTACAAACCTCTATTCATTCTATTACCCACGTCCGATGTATTTGTTTTAATCCCTGTACCATCATTCCAGTTGAAACTGACTACATACGATCCCATCTTATCGGCTGCACTAGGATAATTCTGCTCTCTCTTATGTATTCTAATTTCCCAGCAATATAACAAATAGGCTTATTTTTTTCAAATCATCTGAATTTTTTGTTGTTTTAGTTTAAAATATTTAGTGGCATCTATTACTGTTTTCAGCTGAGTATGTTTTCCTTCTGAGTGTGTCCCTGAACAACTTCACACCTGGTTGGATAAGTTGTAATGGCTTTGCCTTCACTGCCATACCAAGAGGGTTACCATACAATACACAAGATGCCCAGGTAAATTTGAATCTGAGGTAAACAGTAAATATTTTCATATACTATTCCATGGGCCACTATTGTATTTTAAAGTATTTGTTGTTTATCTAAAATAAAAGTGCAACTAGACAACAATTCTGCCCCAAAGTAATCTTATGGAGTCCAGTAACAAATCCGATGACCTCGCCCACGTGGAACCAGTAACTGAGGCAGAAATGAACCTGTGCTCTAAGATGGGACTAGATTCACCCTGGACATTTTTCTACATCAGTCTATACCATACGTACTTTTGTTTATCTCTGTGATACCCTTCTGTAGCATGGTATAAACCTTGATTTGTTTGTGGACATCTTTACCTTTTTGAAAGAAAATAAAATAGAGGAAAGTTGACCTGGGCGATGGATATTTATAGCGAGAAGGAGCGAGAGATGACTAATGGCTTCTGTGAGTCTTTGAATTTAGTTGTGGAAATAAAGACCAGTCAAATGAGAACAAGCAAAAGCTATTTATTCTGAACTTGCAGCAAGGTAGTCAGCGCCTTCGCTTGCGTTGCAGCAGAGACTCAAGGTAGGTAGAGAAGTGGGGAAGTTTTATAATGGGAAAAAGGGAAGGCTTCAGTATGCCCAAGTTGGAGGCTGTTGGCATGGGGAAATGTAGGCAGGCTAACTAACAGCAGATAATTGTATTGGTTAGAGTATTCATTGGGGTGCATATTTAGATTTCCCTAGTTGGTTTTAAGTTGGAAGCAGGGACAAACAATAGGGAAGTTGCTAGTGATTCATGAAATCTTGACTATTAAGAGCCTGTTGTTACAGGGATTATTGTTTGACTTCCTAGACTGTCAGTAGAGATAACAATATGGCTCTCTGCAAAACTACTGCAGGCTGGCCTCCCGGCCTGGTGACTTTAAATAAAGGATTTCCTGGATTTGTAACTGACGGTTATGGGGCAGAGTTCTATTTTTATATATGGTGTGGCTATTGTCCATTTGTATATTCAATCAATCACAATAAGATATGAATCATAGACTTTTCAGTAGTGTGAGTCTGTACATTCTCTATACAGTTAGTTTGAGGTGTGTTTAAGTCAGCTGCCTGAAGAACTCTGACTAATATGAAACCTTTCCCCACATTGTTCTTAGCATAAAGAACAAATTATCAACATGCCCTGTGGTTCCTTGAATAATTAGCTTCTGTCTCTCTAGTCTATTCCAGCGTCACACTATCAGCAACTTACAGGCATTCAACTGCCATATTGACTTTCATTCGATTCCTGTAATAGAGTATTTTTCTTCCTCAGAGATTTTGCTTTTCAACTTTGTATTTCCAGGATTGTTGTACACACATGTGCTTCCTTTATCCAATTAATCACTATCATTTTGTAAGTTAACTCTTTCACTCTCTTGAGCTTTCAGAGTAAATCAGCTCTTCTTAAGAGAGCTTTTCACTGACCTTTAGGATAACTTCATATCCCTATTATACACTGTTTCATAAACTTCTCTGATAAATACCACACCACACTTGTAATCAAAATATAAACTGTTTAATTGATTATTAAATGTCTATCCGTCCTGCTAAGGGTAAGGCATTTTGACATTTTGTTAACTGCTACCCCTTACACGTAACTTAACCAAAGATGATGATTAATATGTATTCATTAAATAAATGAACGTGTTTTTCTATGTATTTTCTTAAAGTACATAGATAATATTGTATGTCTCAAAATGTTTAACTGTATACTGGACCTCAGCAACTATAATTCCAATTAACTGTCAGACTGTCAGCTGTAAAACACATATTTTCCTTATAGTAGTAACTTGTTAGGTTGACAATGTGGAAGGTTTCGATATCAATATGAAATAATATTTAACAGAGAACTGAAGTATGTTCTTACTTTGGCCTCTGTGTAATGTGTGTATATACATGCTGTTACTTTATAAATCAGTTATCCAGGGCTGCTTCTATATGTTTAGCAGCACAACAAAACCTCATACTTTGTTTTTCACATATATGTATCAATTTTAAATTGAAATATCTCTTCAGATTATCAAAAATGTCTGACATTGCATGGTTCTTTTCTATCACATTTCTATAATACTTTATTTTATATTGTATTTTGACAATTTACTAACTCCTGGATATTTTCTAGCTTGTTACCAAAATTCAATAATTCAGCACTTTTTAATGTTACATTGAAAGAAGAAAATGGACAGAGAAAGAAAAAGAAGCAGAAATACATAGATCAATCTACTGTTTTTTAGCTGAAATATGTTGAATTATAATTTACAGTAGAGCCAGAGAATGTATCCAATTATGCATGTGAAGGAAGATAATATAGATTCTGCTTATGCAACTTTGTCTGTTATTTAGTTCTGTGGTATGAGACTTATGGTGCTCTCTTATGTCCTATAATTAGTTATAATTTATAAACATAGTCGTTTTCATTAATTTAAGTTTAAGGAAACTGATGCTAGAGTGAGAAAAAGGACATCTTATACTTTTCTGTTTTTTATATAATGGAGAAAAATCTATTTATTTTCATTAGAACTTGCACTGATCTTGACTCATGAGAAGTGATACTGTGGCAAGTGGCTAAATAGTCACTAGTTATTGAATTTCCTAGTTCTTATCTTTAGTCATAAAGTAGTTTGTAAGCTAATTACAACAGAGACCAATTAATAGCAACAATTGCAATTTATATGAAGCTCTAGTCTTCTTTTGAAATATTCCCTTTGATGAGTAAAAAGAAAAAAGTACTTGACATTTTGCCACAGAAAAGTTAATTGCTCTCCAGTTCCAATTAGAATGACATATAATTTTAACTGAATTGCTTAATGTGTTGTTCTTAAAAAACAAAAAAACATATAACCGAAGGTGACCATGATTTAGTAGTTCAGTGCCACAATCCACACAGAGAGCAGTAAAACTAGACATTTCCTGCCTGATGATGACTAGTGATGTCATTTAGGGTAAATTATTAATTTCTTTTGGTGCCAAAGTTCCAGAAGCACCATGTGTTTTAATGTTGACTAATATTAGCTTTGGGGGAAGTTTCCTAATTAACGGCTCAGACAGTGAGCCTTAACATTTAGCAATAATATTAATGACAGCTCTAAGAAAGGAGAGGAAAACATAAAATACCATTTCATTATTTTTCATGGTGATCTATTCTTAGTCTCACCTTAGCTAATTACAACATATATTCAAAGACAGTAGTAGAAAATTAATTAGCAAGGGCTGCAAAAAACAGGAAAGCAATCAACATAGGTTGACATGGCATGAGAAAACCAGAACTTGACCTGGAAGTTGAAAGATAAAAAACAGCAAGGCTTATTGAGTGAAAATGGCAAATGGGAAAACATAAAAGCATATTGGTCCTTAGTGACAATTATAAAAATCACATAATGTTTTCTAGTTTGTATAATTGAACTTTTATGTTCACAAAAAAAGAACTGATAACACTTTATTTATTATAAACTAATAATGACAACTTTGTTTTTATTTTATATATACATAATAGATGTGTTTTCATATTATCTCCTTACATAAATAGTTCAAATCTAATGGTAAGTAAAACAGCTGGCAGAGAGAAGGAAGGGTGAGTGAGGTAGAAATTTGTGGAAAAGGGACCACACATGGAACTCCTAGACTTCTATTGTGCAGAGACAGGACAGGTGGTCCTTTGAATTTCATAGGCCCAGCTGCTCAGGACCTGATTGGTCAAAAGAGCAGCAGTGGGAGGGAAGAAGCCCTCATCTCTTCAGCTTGCTCTTGAAAGGCAGGGGCTTGGTTTTCTGTTCTTGTGATAGTTTGCTAAGGAATGATGGTTTCCAGCTGGCAGTCCTTGTCCCTGACAAGAGGACCAAACTCATTCTTTTTTATGGCTGCATAATGATTCCATGGGTGTATATGTGCCACATTTGTTATAAATCAGTCGTCAAGATGGACATTTGGGTTGATTCCAAGTCTTTGCTGATGTGAAATAGTGCCGCAATTAAATATATGTGTGCATGGTGTCTTATAACAGCATGATTTTAATCCTTTGTGGTATATACCAGGTAGTTGGGATGTCTGGTCATGATGGTACATCTAGTTCTAGATCCTGGAGGAATCGCCATACTGTTTTCCATATGGTTGAACTGAGTTACAATCCCACCAACAGTGTAAAAATGTCCTATTTCTGCCACATCCTCTCCATGCGACGCTGTTGTTTTCGCTGACTTTTTAAATGATTGCCATTCTAACTGTGTGTGTGTACCTCATTGTGGTTTTGATTTGGCATTTCTCTGATTGGCGAGTGAATGATGAGATTTTTTCATGTGGTCTGTTGGCTGTATGGATGTCTTTCTTTTGAGAAATGTCTTGGTATATCCTTTGCCCATTTTGGTGGGGTTGTTTGTTTTTTCTTGTAAATTTGTTTGAGTTCTTTGTAGATTCTGGATATTAGCCTTTGTCAGATGAGTAGATGGCAGAACTTTTCTCACCATTCTGTAGTTTGTCTGTTCACTCTGATGGTAGTTTCTTTGCTGTGCAGAGCTCTTGTTAGTTCTAATTAGATCCCATTTGTCAATTTTTGGGCGTTTTTGCTGCGCATTGATTTGTGTGTTTAGACAGTGAATCTTGCCCATGCCTATGTTCCTGAATGGTGACTACCTAGATTTTGCTTCTTAGGGTTTTATGGTATTAGGTCTAACCATTTAAGTTTCATAAGTCCATCTTGAATTAATTTTGCTATAAGGTAGGAGAAGGATCCAAGTTTCAGCTTCTACCGTTGATGGGGCTAGCCAATTTCCCAGCCACCATTTATGAAATAGGGACATCCTTTCCCCATGTTCTTGTTTCTGCTCAGGTTTGTCAGAAGATCCGATGTCGTGTGCATGTGTTGGTATTATTCTTGAAGACTCTGTTACTGTTCCATGGTCTATATCTTGTTTTGGTACCAGTACCATGCTTGTTGTTGGTTACTGTAGCCTTTCGTAGTATTAGTTTGAAGTCCACGGGTAGCGGGTGATGCCTCAGCTTTGTTCTTGATGACTTAGGATTGTCTGGGGCAATGCGGCTGTTATTTTTGGTTCCATATGAACTTTTAAGCCGTTTTTTTCAATTCTGTGAAGAAACTCACTTGGTAGGCTTGATGGATGACGATTGAACTCTATATAAAGTAACCTTGGCAGGTATGCATTGTGCGATGAGTTGGATGTCTTCCTATCCAGAGCATGTAGTTCTTCCATTTGTTGTGGTCTCTTTTATTTCACGGCAGTCACATTTTCTCACTCAGTAGGGTGGGACCGAACGTGACATATGACATCACTTGGATCGGGGAAGGGAACATCACACTTCGGGGCTATTCATGGTGGAGGGGGAGGGGAAGGAGAGATTGCATTGGGAGTTATACCTGATGATAAATGACGAGATTGATGGGTGCTGACGAGTTGATGGGTGGCAGCACCAACATGGCACAAGTAGTTAATATGTAACAAACGCTGCACGTTATGCACAGTACGCGTTGAACTTAAAGTATAATAAAAAAATTTTTAAATAAAAAAAAAAGAAAGGGGGCAAGGAACTTTTCCAACAATCCGTGGTAAAGAGTGTTAACCACCTCGATCGCAACAAAGTAGGGGAGAGTATTCCTCTTAAAGCTTCTTTTGACTCAGTCACGCTTTCCATCAGGGGAGAGCATGTATGACTGAAACTGGGGACATGTCTCACTGGGGTAAACTACTACTAAGACAGGCATGGAGTCCACTGCGGTAGAGGATGAGGGTGGAAATCAGTTTTAGACATCATCAGGAAACCAGAGGCAGGAATTGCAAAAGGGCAGAGTGGGCAGTTAGCACAGGAGCTTGCTTGGTGGGCAAACAGGCACATTTTAGTGGTAAGAGGACTCAGGGACTACTGCTGCTCAATGGCTTTCTACTCTTTTCCCCTGCACGGAACGCATCAACATGTGGTATATGAAGCTCTGAAAAGGCTTACTCTGTAAAAGTATGGGTCCTTTTGTCCAGTGGTGGTAGGGCAGTTTTGTCATGGCCTTTCTTGCTGTATCAGCTGTTTCAAAGCCAAAGCTTAATTCAGAATTTAATGTATAATAGACTTTATATTTTTAATACATTTCAAATAATTGTGTTCTTCTGAAGAGGATGTTATGAATCTGACAAACAGTCTTCTATATATGTAGGTGATAATTTCATGTTTTATAGAAAATAGATATTACATCAGATATTGTCCACATAAAAAGATTATAGTAGTAACAAGGTGTTAATGTTCAGTGCTGTCGTGTTATCTTTTGGAGTTACTGTCCATGAGAAAATTATTTTTAAAATGGTCACTTAAATAGGAAAACTCTAACTTTAAAAATACTGAATAAATTTTTCTTTAACAAAAAATTGGAAATATTTTTTCTTTTAGTTTTGTACTTTTTTAAGGAAATGAACATATACAAAGGTATGTAAATAATGTCAAAAAGTTTTGATGAGTTTATTAGTTAAATAACCTCTAAGCAACTTCAAATAAGTAGTCAACCTCCAAACTCATTGACAATTACTTTTTATTAGACTGATTACGTTAAACCTATGGTTTTGTAAATTTTATTCAAAGGACATGGCACAAAAACAATCCTACTTTAAGTTTCCCTGTGTTACCATTTTCCTTGTTCAATGTTACTTTTCAAAGCAAACCCAAAAACAAATTTCAGGTTGTAATGTGTACAAAAGAAATTAATATAAGAAAAGTGTTTTTGTAAACATCTTCATTGAGCATATTCATATGTTAGGTGAAAATGCTAAGATTGGCATGAAGCATCGGATTCACTATTCAAGCTGTAAACAGATCTGTCCCATATTCCAGGAAATTAATGCCTCTGGGTTAAAGAGATAATTTTCAAATTGTGTGGTTACTACATCAAATTAATGAGATAAGAGAGAAGAACAAGAGAAGAGAAAATAATAGAATCCAACTTAGAAAAGTTGTGTTTGTGGCAGAGTAAGAAGGTGCATGTATGAGATAGAGAACTGATTTATAATATGTTGGGTTTCATATGTTTGTTTCTATTTTGTTCTGTTTGGTTTTAATGTGAGCCTTGGTGAAAATATTTCAAAAACCACCTATGTCATAAAGTGGTTTAAAAAGATTAGTGATAGAAATTTCTCAGAGATTGTTCTTCAGAAATCAGATTTGTTTGCTTATTCTTTTCTGGAGATTTTTCTTTAAAAGAATGTGGATAATTTTGTGCCTATATTGTTGTCAAGGTCAACTCCTTTGTAATAGGCAGGTAAGTTTGGTAACTTCTCACATGCCTTTAACCATTTTGTTTCTATAATACTAATTATATATTTACATTAGAAGAATAATGTATATTCAGATAATCCTATACTTAAAATTAGGTCCGCTTAGGAGAGAAATCAAGAAAATTTGGCATTTAGTTTTCAGCAATAAATGATAGGAAAGAGCTGGATTTCCTTTTAATGCATTAACATTAAAAGGAAAAACTTGTTCACATTTGGGAGTATGTTTTTATCTCAGTGGTCCCACTTTAGTCAAATGTCACCACAGTAAAAACACAGTGGTCTGACATCTGCAGTGAAGAGCAGAGAGTGCCTTGCCACAACGTTTCCAGTGGTTTAATTCTTACACAGTACATAGCTCTGGATTTTGTCTTTTGTTTAGAAAATGTGATAATTTGGTAAACATTTTTCAATCACCTGAAATATAGGCTCTAACAATGGTGCTGGCTATATGCCTTTATTTCCAAAGAAAGAGATAATCTTTAATTGTCTTGCTTCAGAATCGTATACATTGAGAATGTATGTCAACTATTTTAGCCATCACCTGCGGAAATCATTAATATTTTACAGCTTTAAAATATTATTATATTGTAAAGTTTAAAATATTTGTGCTTCATAAACAATGTAAAACTTTAAACTCTGCAAGAAAACGCTTTTGCGAATGACGCAAATTCTTAGAGTAATTAAGTAATAAAGCTAGAAAGCAAAAGAGATACAAACAATAGTAGATAGACGAATATCAAGGCCACAAAAAATACATTTGCCTGCAAATATCCTAGTTAGACTACATGTGGCTTGACCAAATAGCCACCCCGAAACCAGACAACTCTGCCAAAATAACTAATTAATGCTCAGCCTACAAAGTAACTAGACGAATGCTCAGTACATTTTCGAGGAAACCAAAGTCAGTGTTTCTTCTGGTGAATCACACTTTTGCTAAGAAAGCTTTCTCTTTGAACGCGAACTAGCCTCCTAAACAGTTGTATTAGTAAAAAATTGTAATAGCCCTTCTTTGTGCACCAGACAGTCTATTTCATTCTCCATCTATATAAAAGCACTGATAGCAATACACTTATTGTTGTACCTGGCCAGCCCTCAACTAAATGGTAATCAGAAATGTCCCTAGTAAAGACACCGCATAAATAATAACTTGTCTGCCCACCTGAAATATACTATCTGCATTCTTAATTTACATTCTAATGTTCCTGGTTCTTGCCTATTCAACCTCGTAATAAATCATGATATTTTTACTGAATAGTCTGCCGGTATGGTTTGTCCGGAGTGTACTGTCTCTTTTTGCTTTGCCAACCGAGTCCCCAGAGAAGGGCATTATTACTAAATAAACCTGATCAATTAGAACATGCGCCCCGAGATTTCTGTTGGTAGAGAAAAAAGTAAATTAAAAATAGGAATTTCTAGAATGCGCAAATGGATAAAAGCATTCATCAAAGAACTGAAGAGCTGATACTGCTTTTATAAGATCTATCCCAGATTGCATTTTTCATAAAATTTACCACTATAGACACTTTCTGCGAGCTTAAAAATGTTTGATGATCTTTATGTGCAATATGGGAAATAGGAAAATAAGGACTCGAAACCTAGGACAGCTAAATGAAAAGATTTTTTTTTCCTATAAGTTATGAAAAGTTTCTTTTTCTAGTTTATGAAGCACATTTGTACTCCCTTTTCTTTATTCATGATCTGCCTCCCAACAGCTGGCTTCACAGTATGCGTTGCTGTAGGTAGAAAGAGTCTGGATAAACCCTTTCTGGTGATGAGGGAGAATCCTTAATTAAGCACCAAATATTAGAAACAGTCTTTCTGTCAGATATGAGTGTACATCAAAAGAGTTCAGTAATTAGGTCCGCTGGCGACCATGAAGTCATTATGCCATTATTTTCAAAAACATTATTATCAACCTATTTTTTCGTCCAGTTTAATCTAATATTTTTATTATTCTTGCCCATGGCTAACACTGAACTTTTAACATTTTCAGCCCCCTTCTAAAAACTTTTGCCTTTCTGGTTTTGGTCTTTCTTGTGCCAAGTGTTCCTGCTGAACAAATCCATAATTCTCTCCAATTTAGTAAACAAACAACCTCCTCTACTTCCTGGATTAAAAAGAAAACTGACAAACCTCAGCCATAAAATGACACTATACATTTTTGTTCACAGTTTTTGGCCACATAGACAGTTATGATACCAATCTTATCTTTGTTAAAATGGCATGTCGACATAGTCTGAATTGAACCACTTTCCTTTAAAAGCAGTTTATATTAGAAGTTCAAAAGCTGAAATAAAATTCAGGATGAAATTCTCATTTTAACTGTATTTTTCCCTTTGAGTTTTTTTTTTTTTTTTTTTTTTTAATTTAATTGCATGGGTATCACTGCCAATGTAATGCTTGAACACGTTATTGCTTCTGGGAACAACAGTATAAATGGTGATGACCTGCAGCTCCTCAAGCCATTACTCTAATGCAGCTGTTGCTAGTTCAGCAAAGTTTGAAAATATGTTTCTACTAATCCAATTCCACATTTGTTTACATCACATGCTTGGGGATATTGGCTGGGATAACACTTCTTTGATTAACAAATCTCTGTGTTCATAATACAAAGTTAGAGCCATCCAAAATACGTCCATTACACACATGAAGAATACGCCACGGACTTTGTACACGTTTTCCACATCAGTGTTTCTTAATTTTATTCCCTAAATGTCTAACATATTTTATTATGAGAATCATTTTTGTGGGATGCAAGGAAAATTGTCTTCAGAAAACCTCAACTGAAATACACAGTAAAAATTTGCTTCTCATTTTCTAGGTAAGAAATCTAATGACCTTTCCTCATCCTAATGTTCTTGAATTTCTTATAACATTTCTACCAACTAACATTTTCCACTTTCAGTGAATAACTTTTTGTGTCTGCCTTTCTCCCTCTTTATCTTTTTTTATTTCTCTATTTGTTAGTTGGCTAACTGACTTCTCAGACTTTGCATTCCTCTCTTATTCCATCATAATTATTTGTATTCTCTGTATGGCTGTGTCCTATGACCATTTTATTACTACATCTCATGGTAATGTCCCACATTACCACAATGCTGATTTTCAGCACAGAGCATCTTACTTCCCAAGGTTTATCATCATCTCTAGAAAATTTCCTAGATTCAAGTTCTGCATCCCCAAATCTCTTGTGATAATCTGTGTGATTTTATTTGATAGGATCTTACTTTGCCATATGGAGAGAAATCTGAGGATCACCTTTCTATCTCACTTTCCTTAGACCTTACATAAATTATTAACCAACTTTTGCTAAACCTATCTTTTTTATTGGTGCCTATATTTTCAATTTTGTATTCCCACTCCAACCATCTTCAGTCAAGTCGTCAGTTTTTTTCTATTGTATGGTTGTTTTTATAGGCATATATCATACTTTCCTTCAAAATGTAATGGCAAAAATCATTTACTTCCTCTTCAGGCTTATTCTCTGCCACACTCTTGGCTCTGAGTGAAAAAAAGATTTTCATGAGGCATATGATTATGGGAGAAAGTGTATTCCTAAAAAAATAAATAAATAAAAAATAAACCAAATTTTGTCATAAAACAAAAGGCACAGTAAATGAACCCTTAATAGACAATTAGTGGTGGAAAATATTGCTGTCCATTTCCCTGTCATGATGATTAGAAAATGAAATTTAACTAAATTAATTAAACTAAACATCAAAATGTCCAACTATATTTTCCTGACTTCGGAAGCCTTCTGAGGAATGAGTACGATCTTCAATAATGACTAATATTGAGGGAAAAATGCAATGTGATATTTTATGTGTCTGTGATGTTTTATGGAAAAAATATACAATGTACGTATACATATATATGAAATTTTACCTCCTTAAAGCATTGACTTGAAGAAATATAGTTGGGAAGAAGTTGGGAAGATGTGAATAGCACATTCTTCCACTCTGGCTTCCCCATATGCATATAGTATTTGATATTAGTGATGCAGTATTTTTTGTTCCTTAGTTCAGCTAAAATCCAGGTTGTTGTCTCACGACAGGAATAATTAGGCACGCAGACATACTGAAAGATGAGGAGGGTGGAATTTATTAAGCAAGAGGAAAGTTCTCAAGAAAAAGAGGGTTTCTGCAAGCTGGTTTCCACCTCACAAAAATACCAGAGCACCAAACGTGAGCTGAAGAGGCTAGACTCCTTGTGCATAAGGCACAAATTCCTGTTGACTTCACCCCATTCTTCCAGTGCACATGTGGGCTTTTAGTTTGAAGCACTCCGCATTGATTTATTTCCCACACAGCACATGTGTTAAGGGACGGAATATTTCACCATGCACATGTTTAGGCAAGCTCCCTGTGCACAATGACCTGGGGGTTTAGAGGTTCTCCAGGGACCCTTCCTTATCTGCCTAGGCATTTGACTGTCTTCTGCCTCTATCATTCTCCACTCTGAAGAAGTACATCTACCTGCCATTAGGATAAGGATAAGGACAATGACCAATCTTAACTCTTACTGACAGGTAAAAAAGTCAGATCTCCCTCAGTGGCCTATCTAAGGTCCCAGATAAAAGGAGATAATTATTAGAAGCTCTGGTTGCATGATTGTTTGGATTTCAATGGCCTAAACATGAGAAGAGACAAACCGATTTATTATTAGAAGAAATGTTATCCAAATGAAACGTGTGGGTGGGTAAGGATAGCTCAAAAATCCTACCATCATTACCAGATAACCTGGTGGCCATAGTTATGCCTGCTAAGATTAGTGTCCATGGGGCTTGGCTGTGGTTAGCTCTCTTGGTCTTATTTTCTCAAAACACAAACCTTTGGGTTATGGGCACCCTATTTATTCCTATCATCTGGCAGAATTTGTAGGATAATTGTCCAGAACTAGAATATTGAACCAGATTTTGAGGTTACCCATCCCTTTTGTTTCTTCTGAGCTGCAGCCAGAGATCACTGGTTGATTCACAGGAATAAACAGGGTTAGTCTAAAATGTAGGCCAAAAACTTAAAAACAACTATTGAGTCTAGAGTTTAATGACAAATGTATAAGTTTAGAAACATAATTTCTGTTTCTCTAATCCTCATCTTTGTTAAAAACAAATCATGATAGGACTGAGTTGTTTGCAAAATAAACTTTAGTCTTGTACCTGGCCTATTTATTTGCATAAAGTACAGCAAAATAATTATTTTACATAGGCCTTTTAAATTGACTTTGATAGAAGTCTGTTCCACAAGGAATATCAGACAAGACCCTTTAAAGCCAAAGCCAGCAATAGGGTTGTACCCTCAAATACTTTTGAGTTGGGTAAATTCCTCTTCTTGAGGTCCCACAAACATGGGGTTCCTGGTCCTGTTAGAGAGTCACATTCTTTACTCATACAGGTTAGGAACCTAGTACAGAGGCTGTGTAGACAAGGTATGAGGCCACTTTTCCCTCGAGGCTTTTATTGGCTCTGCAAATCAAACTTGATTCCTTAAAGGGAAACACACCCTTCTAGCCAAAGCTTTGGTAAAACAACGAGTTCCTCCAGTTGTATCCTGTTGCCAAAGAAAATGAGTTCTTACTGCACTGATGCAAATAACTATATTGCTATGAGTTCAGAATACTTACAGATGATTTCCAAATTCTAAAGGAAGAAGGCATAGACAAGCAAACATTCCAAAATTAGTTCACAGGAGTTTACCTTACTCAATTATAAAGGACTGTAAGTAACTCAAAATAAAAGTTCCCTTGACTCTGAAAACAAAACAAGGAAAAGTTAAAAAAAATTATCTCAGTTTTCTATTAGTTCAGTCCATTCAGTTAATTCTTGTTCTGCTTGATATTCATGAAAATTTCAGCACTTCATGAGTCCTGCAGGTTTTTTCCTTTATTCCAATGTCAAAGTCTCCAGTTATCAGGAACCTGTATTTGAGAGTACCTGTCAAAGTTCTGTAGCTGATTTTAAACCATCTTTTGAAGACAATAAAAACAAGACAACAGTTTTCTGCAAATAAAAAAAAATTCAAGGTATTTACAGTCAAAAACACAATTGACAAATTTGTTTATCTCTGTGGTTTACAATAACTTACCCTTAATTGTGATTGATAGCATATACTCAAACATTAGAATTTTAGAAATCCTATATAATTTTGGAGCATATATGAATATTAGTTACTAAAATATAGCCTGAAGAACCTTAAACATCATTTTGGCAGTCCCAAGTACCTCAACATGTTAGGTAATCTTGTTTACCTCTTTTCTGTATGCTCCGGGCATTCAGGATGCATTTGAAAGGGGGATAGACTGAAGATGAATGGCTACTCATCCAGAAAGAGGGGAGCCGGGCATCCCTGTTTCCTTTCTGTTCCTAGTGAATGCCTAGAATACTTGAGGGAGAGAAGGAAAATCATCATCTTTCCTTCTTCCATTCTTATATACCTGAGTCTCAGCTTCCTCAGCAGGGTGTTGTCCGTGGATTCCAGTGCGGTTTTCACGCAAGCCAACAGGGGGCCTAGTGGGTGCAATTATTCACACACTCATGTGCTGCCTTTCTCCCTGCTGTCAATAACCTTCTAGTTTCCTAGACCCCATTTATGCCATGGATACTAGCATGACCTTTATCCACGAAATTGGAGACTTGGTTTAATCAGCAGGAATTAGCCATGCTCAGCTGTGCTGTACCTTTTAACTTCTGTTGTTGTCTGCCTCTGGATCCCTCAGATCCAGTTTCCTTTCTTAAGGCTTGGACCTGAGCTTGGAAATGAGTTTGGGGCAAAAGAACTGCCTCAGGGGGTGCATGGACTCATCAAGTCCCAGGTGTCTCTCATCAGACTGCAGCCAGCAGCCATCAGCGTTGCTCCTTTGCAAAAATGCCTCCTCAAACATGGGAGAGAAAAGATGTCTTATGAATTGGTGTCCTGGTCTAATAAGACCCCTTCCAAAAGGAAAACAACAACAACAACAACAACAACAAAAAACAAAAAAAACCCTCCGATATAGAGAAGAGGGCTGTTACTATGTTGGTGCAAGAGTAATCATGGTCCCTGCCACTCTTACTAATGGAAAAAATCACAGCTACTTTTTTACCTACTCAACAATTCCTGGTCTGATGGAGAAAAAAAAAAGAAAACAAAAAAAAACTTAAATGCAGGGCTGTGTTAACTGCTGATAGGGTGGAGAGAATTAAAAAACAAACAAACAACCCCCCCCCCCAAAAAAAAAAACAACAGATTATGTACAGAGCTGCATTAATTGCTGACAAGTTGGAGGAAAAAAAAAAAAAGATGCCTGGGGAAGAAATCTCTTATTCTTATGCTAATAAGTTTCTTCAACTGGAAGAGAAACTTTTAATTGCTGTCAGACTGAGCTGGATCCTTCAGCTGGGAGAGGGGAAGACACCTTAGATAGTGGTGGGGAATGCTGGCCAGCCGGCCACGTGGACCATGGGTCCCCAAGGCCATCCTGGTTTCTGGGCAGTGGCAGTGGCAGTGGCTGTGGTTCATTCCTGCACTGTGTAGCCATTGGACACTGCATGTACATGTGGCAGGAAATACCATTTTCCACAGCTGGAAGGGAAAGGGGGTGGGAGCTATCCTTTGCCCATCTGTCCAGTGTATGCACCTGTGGCTATTGGGATTAGGGTAGAACACCCCAAATATTGTAAAAGAAAAGACAGTGCCATTATATTCCCCAAAAAGAAGGAAAATGCCGTAGAAAAGACTGGGTTGGATCCAGGCCAACATTCCCGACCCCTGAGAGGGACATGGGTAGGAGGGTGCAGTTTCCCCTGCCCTCAGAAAATGTCTATGAGTGAGAAAGCTCAGAAACAAAAGAGAAAGAGATTTTGGGATTTTGCTCACAAATTTTAGAGATTTGGGGATTTTACTCACAAGATTTACATTTTACTCACTGTTCCTCACGTCCCCATAGAGGTCACCAAAATGATGCAAGATTTTTTGCTCCTTAATTCAGCTAAAATCTGGGTTTTTGTCTCATGACCAGGAAAAATTAGGCACATGGACACCTTGAAAGGTAAGGAAGGCACAATTTATTAAGCGAAATGAAAGCTCTCAGCAACCGCTGGGCGCGGTGGCTCAAGCCTGTAATCCCAGCACTTTGGGAGGCCGAGACGGGCGGATCACGAGGTCAGGAGATCGAGACCATCCTGGCTAACCCGGTGAAACCCCGTCTCTACTAAAAAATAAAAAAAAAAATTAGCCGGGCGAGGTGGCGGGCGCCTGTAGTCCCAGCTACTCGGGAGGCTGAGGCAGGAGAATGGCGTGAACCCGGGAGGCGGAGCTTGCCGTGAGCTGAGGTCCGGCCACTGCACTCCAGCCTGGGTGACAGAGCGAGACTCCGTCTCAAAAAAAAAAAAAAAAAGAAAGCTCTCAGCAAAAAGAGAGGTCCTGCATAGAGGTTATACACCTCACAAAACTAATACAAGGCCAACACACACAAGCTGAAGAGCCTAGGCTCCTCTCCAGCATAAGATGCAAATTCCTGGTGGCTTCACCCCGTCCTTCCAGTGTGCATGTGGGCCCTTAGTCTGAGCCACTCCGCAATGATTTATTTCCCTTACTGCACATATGTTAAGAGACAGAATTTTTCAATGTGAGCATGTTTAGGCAAGCCCTGTGTGCACCATGACATGGATGGCATTTGACTGTCTCCTGCCTCTTATCACTAGTTCAACTCTTCCTTTCCATAATTCTCTACAGGAATTGCTCTATGCAGTCACCCAGTTAATTCTGGTTATTGCTGGTCATTTACAGACTTAAGAATGGGGTTTAGAGAGCATTTATAGTCGGCCATCTTGGCACACACCTGTGGTCCTAGCTACTCAGGAGACTGAGGCAGGAGAATTGCCTTCCTCGAGGTGGAGGTCGCAGTGAGCTGAGATCATGCCACTGCACTCCAGCAGCCTGGGGAACGGAGTGAGACACTGTCTCAAAAAACAAAAACAAAACAAAACAAAAAACCACGCACACACAAATAATATTTTATTTCAGCAGGAACTCAATTATAAAACGTAAGTAGTGCTTTGGAGTGGACAATATTGAAACATATGTCAGTACTTTCATTCCTTGGTATTTTTGCTCGTGGTTTCACCACAGCCATATCGTTACTTTGCCACTTTGTCACCACTTTGATTCCTAAAGCAGCCTCTTCTCTATATTCCTCTGGAATAAATAATGTTTTCAACATACCTTGGACTGTCACTGTAGGTTGCCAGCTAGCAATTTGTTCATTTCCTAATATCGTGGTTTCTGTAAAGGTATTTTTAGTAGGACTTGCTGTTATATCTCAGTTAAATATATAAAAATGATAGCTTTTAATGATTGATTTTCTTTTGGGTTTTTTTTCTGTATGAGTTAAATGGTCAAGTCTAAATTCTCACATAAATTATACCATGTTTCAATCTTAAGATATTTAATGGTTATTCATTTTATATTCAGTATTTATACTTAGCTATATAATGAATGAAAAAATGAGTATATGTAAAACTAAAATGAGTATATATAGATATAATAAACTGAAATAAACTAAAATAAAATACTATATATTAGCATGTGTATATATGTATATACAATATATAATATATAATTACACTATATGAGTGTGTATATATATTTTATTTTATTTTATTTTAGTGTGTATATATATACTAAAATCATTTTTATTTCATTTTATTCCGTTTTAGTGTGTATATAGACATTTAGTGTCTCATACATTTTAGTGTATATATAGACATTAAGCGTCTTATACTTTTAGTGTGTGCATATATATGCTAAATGTCTATATATACTATAAATGTGCTTGTGTGTATTGTGTATATGTACAATAAATGTGCGTGTGTGTGTGTGTATAGTTAGTAATAGCTAACTAAGTGCAAGGCCCTGGTCTGGTCACTTTTTCTCTTGACAATAAGCTCAATGAAGGTAAAAATCATTTTAAGGCCCATTTATTGTGCAGAGTTGAGTTCATGACTGGCCTTTGCCAATGTTGAGATTACAATATAATGGAAGAGACTAATACTAATAAGAAACTTAAAGTGTTATGTCAAAGAGGCTCATAATGCAGTGAAACCTCTTTTAGGGGAAACCTCTTTTAGGGGATAGGAAAGTCTTCCCTGAAAATGAGATGGTATATCATGCAATGAGGATGTGTATGTTTTAATTGAGATGAAAGGAAAGATAGTTCTTGGGGCAATCTAGAACTGTGCTGAAGATTGGGAGACTGAAAGTATATAGGCAGACTGGATAACAGGTTAAGGGAGATGTCTACTTGACAAATGACAATAGTTCAGACCAATAGAGGATGATGTGACAATTTTGAGGAGGAGTTGTGTGTGAAAGGTAATTTGGGGGCTCAAATGGCAGGGATTTCATGGGTGTCAAAAACACCAGCAGAAAAGCGCCTCCCAATCTCCTTAACTCAGTCCTTAGGAACTGATAAATCAATGTCTCTTTCCTGTTAACTAATTATTCTTTCTTACTTATCTCCATATCAGTCAACTAATTTAAAGGTTTGCATTCCACTGTGAAATGTTTGCTTTGCGATATTCTCAGTTTTTCCTTAGAGCCTAATGTGTCTCATTCTTGGTAAGTGCTCAGTGTTCATTGAACTAAATTTAATGTTACTTTTTTTTTTTAATCAAAACATCATTATTACTATTGGCCAAAAAGCATGACTTGAAAGAATCATGATAATCATTCTTTCATCTCTAGAGTCCTATGGGTTATGACACAAATACAAATGAGGGGGAGTCTATGATTAAAAATACATGTTTTGATAAATTATCTAAGCCCCTATGCTGTACTAGGATTTGGAATCAGCCTAAGGGTACTCAGCAAATTATCTAGACATGAGATGGTTTGACCATCTTGAACCAATTAATTGTCCCTAAATGTTGCATTGTATGATTAAATCATATTAAGCCACAAGGTAGTTGTTATTTCTTCTTTTCACATATATTCAATTGAAAATATTCCCATGTTATCTTTAAAAGGATGCTTTCATAACTCATGTTTAATGATGTCCCACAATCTTTTACAAGATTACTAAAGGAGATAATAATGGAAGTACCAGTTTTACAATTGGATAGTAGATGAGCTTATATATTAAGTACTCAAGGCTAAAATTTTGATGAGAAAGAACATGGCAAGTTAAAACACCATTCAAATTGTGATATTATTGTTTCCTCTACATATATAGAAAGCCATTGATATCTAGAAAAAAATTATTACCACCTATGTTTTATCATGCCAGAAAAAATAATAAATGTTTACTTTTTAAAATATACATTTGGCTCATGTATTTAAATAGACTTCTTTAGGTCTTAAATTTTAGTAGTAGATTAAATATAATGCTGCCTGATGCCAAAATAGCAGCTGACATACTACCTAGCATTTTCTTATTGCAGGATGGCAAAACTCACAGAAATTAATATGATATTTTAGGTATTCTGGGCTTTTTCGTAATTCACATAGAAAGCCCGTGATTATTCCCTGCTAAATTGGAGATAAAGAAGAATAGTATTTATATAAGGAATATTAACAGAATGAAATGACTTTGAAATGGTAATTGAAAGACTTGGTATTGCAATTTAGTAAGTTTTGTGAAGGGTTCAGAAATCAATATTTGGGATGTTTATTTGTTGTCTCTAAAATAGCTTTAAAATATGGTTTATATTATTGATAGCAATATGGGCAATTTCCCAAATGTTTGTATATTGTGTTAATTAATTATCAGTAATGAAATATAGCAGCCATATTAAAAAGTTTTATACTGTGGCACAACTCTGATCTCCAAAATATGCCATGTTAAACCCAAGTTTCTAATCTGGCTATTAATTTTATGTTTTAAATTCTGCTTTTAAGCTAAATTCTTAATAGCAAACAAATTATTTAACTGCAAGTTTTTACTTCTATTATATGCTTTAAACATGAAATGAAATATTGTATTCTGCATGTAGGTAGATAATATCTACTTGCATGCATGTAAATAATAAATATTAGCTACCTATTTTCTAATGTGACATGCTTAATTGTGTCAATCTTGTTTGATCTCTCCACTGTTAAGTTATTTTCCTGGAATCTTAACTTCTTAGACATTTGTTGAAAATGATTAATTTTTCCTTCACTAACCCAAAACACAATAATATTTTCATCAATATTCAACTACAAATTTGAAATCTATTTTTTCTCTTATTTCTAAATGAATAATACAAGATAACAGGTTCTGATAGAATTTACAATCTTATAAATATCTTCACCATTTTTCCTAAATATGGAGCATCTAAATTTACTAGATTATTTGCTGCTTCTCTCAATTTCTGGTTTTAAGCTCTTAAGCCATTCATGAGGAAAGAAATGGGGAGGGTCAAGGGATGGTGGTCATTTCCTAGACACTGAAGTCCAACGGGCCTGAGGATACATCCTTCCTTGCTAATACAGGCTGTTTAAAATTGGGGAAACCTTCTTCATGTTTAACACTTGAGTATTTTCCTCTCTAAAATGCAGAAAATATCTGTCTTGAAGTATTGTTGTGAGGATTACAGGTAATTTATTTTCATATGCTTAGCAAAATGCTTGACTAAGAGAAAGTGCTCACTAAATGCTTGTTTTTTTTCTGTGTGTGTTTGTTTTCTTAAGAAGCTCTTCCACCTTGGAAATCACTCACAGTTTTATTGCCATTTTGGAGCAAATTTAATAATATATGTATATGATGAAAGGATCCACTTTAACAGCTGTCTTCATTTTAAGCACAACTAATTGGGAAAGATCATGAATAATATTGCTAGTCAGAAAGCAGTGTGGTAATGCTGCTGTACGTATGCCATAGTGGCAGAATGGTATTTAGTATTCAGTGTGGGGAAGACAGCTGTAGGGATTGCTGAAAAAAGGTTTTTTTGAAGTTACTGTTTCCATGTAAGTGAAGATAATTATTCCCAAGTCTTAAGTACCTTTGAAATATAATTTTTAAGAAAGCATTTATTATTTCGAATGCAAGAGCAAATGTACCTTATGTTCTTTTACTTTTTTTAATATTAAAATAAACTCATATACTTTATTGTCATTTATTTAAAATATTTTGGACATTTGGTTGGATAAAATACCACAAAATTAAAGAATTTTAAAATAGAAAGACTGATATACTAAACAATAACAGTTATGATTCAATTTCAAAAGTTGTTCTTGATTGAACTAATAATTTTTTTGTTTTCCCCCTTCAGTGCAAAAATAACTTTTCATTTCTAAAGGTTTTAAGTTGGTTTTCAAAATACAGTAACAAACTTCCCTGTTGGTCATTGAATTTGATATCATCCAAACTGAAAACAAAGAACTATAGTTTAGACCTGATAAGTAAAATGAATAGAACAGTATTCTGTTTGAAATAAAAACTAATACCGTTGTTTTGCCTTTCAGAGGAGGAACTTTCATCATGATAATTCGATGTACTTTGACATATATTTTGAAATAACAATTGATGTTTCTTGAAATTAATATGCTCACTAAAATCGTCATACATTTTAAGGAAATGTTTTGACTTATATACAAATATAGTGAACTTGCTGTTTTATAATTTGTTAATGTTGACTATTTTCGTATTTATTATTTTTAAGAACATTGATGTTTCAGAGCTCATTTTGGCTTTTTAAGATTATATATTTGGAGAAAGGGAGAAGAGAAATCTGATTAAAGAGTCTGTAACATTGGCCGGGAGGGGTGGCTCACGCCTGTAATCCCAGCGCTTTGGGAGGCTGAGATGGGCGGATCACGAGGTCAGGAGTTTGAGACTGGCCTGACCAATATGATAAAACCCCATCTCTACTAAAAATGCAAAAATTAGCTGGGCGTTGTGGTGTGCACCTGTAGTCCCAGCTACTCTGGAGGCTGAGGCAGGAGAATCGTCTGAACCTGGGAGGTGGAGGTTGCAGGGAGCAGAGATCATGCCACTGCACTCCAGCCTGGGCAACAGAACGAGGCTCCGTCTCAAAAATCAAACAAACAAACAAAAAAACAGTCTGTGACACATTAGTCATCCTATGACTCCTTTACTCAAAGTTCAATAATTATATTTTTAGTGCTTGTGTAAGTGTTCTTAAACAATTCCTATGTTCTTATTCAAATCCTTACACCGAATTGCATGGTCTTTAATTTTCTCTCTATTGATGGGATTTCTAATCATAGTGATTAGATGTTGTTGACATGGTAATGCATCCAGTAACTATCATTTTCATTTTCTCACTGACTACATCCATAAGCAATATAGACAATTTTTTTTTACCTTTTTATTTTTTTACTTTGTAAATTATCATTATTGAAATACAACTTACATAAGATGTACTCATCTTAATTGTGGAGTCCCATTTGTTTTGACAAATGCTTTTGATAAACAACATTTAATCACCATAACAATGAAGATACAGGATATTTTTACTATGACAAAAAGTTTACTTTGGAGTCAGTCCTTCACATCTCAGACTCAAGCCACCAAAGATCTGTTTTTTTGTTAATGTATCATAATTTTGATTATTCTAACGCTTCATATAAATGGAATAAAGTAGCATTTGTTAATTTGCATAAGGATCCTTTGACTCAGAATAATGCTGCTGAGATGAATTTACATTATTGACTATATCTCTAATTTATTATTTTTAATTGCTTATTTTGTTCCATATTACAAAAATACATTGGATGATGTTCTCTCATTCATCAATTGATGAACATATGGTTTGTCTTTCCCCAGTTTGAGGCCATTATTATAAACATCTGCATTCAAGACACAGAGTGGCTATTTTTTTTTTTTTTTTTTGGTCTGTCCTGAATTAATGATTCTTTATTTTAAATGACAAAGCTTTTAGGTAGTCTCATGTCACTTAATTTTTTTTTTCCAATTGACACAACAGTTATACAGATGAATAGCGTGTACAGTGGTGTTTTGATACATATGGTCAAATCAAGGTATTTAGCATATTCATAAATATTTCTTTGTGATAATATGTAAAATTCTTCTAGCCATTTTGAAATGTACAGTACAATATTATTAACAATAGTTACCCTACTGAGCAATAGAACACCAGAGCCTGTTCCTCCTATCTAACTGTAACTTTGTACCTGGTGACGAATCTCTTCCTCTCCTGTCCAGTCCCCTACCCTTCTTTGCCTCTCATAATCACTGTTCTACTCACTCCTTCTATGAGTTCAAGTTTAGATTCCATATATGAGTGGGATCATTTAGTATTTGTCTTTCTCTGTCTTGGAGGACATTTAACATAATGTCCTCCAAGTTTATTCATGTTGCCAAAAATGAGGACTTTCATTTATTTTTATGGCTGAACAGTATTCATTTGTGCATATTTACCACGTTTTCTTTATCTTTTGATATTTAGGTTGATTTAATATCTTGGGTATTGTGAATAGTGCTGCAATGAACATGGAAATGCAGATATCTCTTTGACACATTGGTATCATTTCCTTTGAATATGTAGTGGGATTGCTACATCATATGGTAGTTCTATTTTTAATTTTAGAGAAACTTCCCTACTGTTTCCCATAATGGCTGCACTAATTTACATTTCCACCAAAAATGTACAACAATTTATCTTTCTCCACATTTGTGCCAATATTGGATTGGAGCAATTTTAGGAGCACCTTTTGAAGAACAGATTTTAATTTAAAAAAAAAGTACATGTGCCAGGCGCGATGGCTCAGGTCTGTAATCCCAGCCCTTTGGGAGGCTGAGGCGGGCGGATCACGAGGTCAGGAGATCAAGACCACCCTGGCTAACACAGTGAAACCCCGTCTCTACTAAAAATACAAAAAAATTAGCCAGGCGTTGTGGCGGGCACCTGTAGTCCCAGCTACTCAGGAGGCTGAGGCAGGAGAATGGCGTGAACCTAGAAGGCGGAGCTGGCAGTGAGCCAAGATCCCGCCACTGCACTCCAGCCTGGGTGACAGAGCGAGACTCCGTCTCAAAAAAAAAAAGTACATGTATCATTTTGAATAATTTCTCACACAGACTTTGAGGATATATTGATAATAGATATATCTGAAAAAATTGGTCTTAGAATATATACAGAAAGCTTACAACTAAATTATAGATCATCAATAAACCCATAAAGCACCTTTACATTTTCTTAGCTCTTTCAAAGGGCAGAAGTTTCTTTTTCTGTATGCCTGTAATATCCTAAAATTTTGTGTATTTTAAGGTAACTGAACGTTTCCCCTATGTCAGATTCTAGAAGATATGTCTTCATTTTCATTTAGATTTATATACATCTTATTTTGTTTATTGTAAGTAAAAACAATTGATACTCATTTTGCTCCAAGTGGATATTGATTTGTTCTAGCAATATTTGTTTAAAACGCTTACCTTAGTACTTAAAAGTTGACTATAGTTTGTGGGTGTATTTCTGGACCATTTATCCTGTTATATTGTCTTATGCATACGCTTATACCAAAAACATAGTGCCTCAACTACTGAAACTTAATTTCAAGTCTTTAAATTGAGTAAGTACTCCAACTTTTTCTTTTTTTCTTAAAAGTTTTTGACTAATCTTGTTGTTTCTATTATAAGTTTACACATTTCTTTTAGAATCAATTTGTCAATTTCTACAAAATCAAGTTGGAGCAGATATTACTGATATCTAAAATACAGATTTAATCTTGCAGAATGTTTTCTAGAATGGGGGCATGAGAAACTGCATGGAACCTATACCCAAACAACCATCACTACACATGAATATAATAATAATAAAAAATAAAATGTCTGGAAATCCTATTGGTCTATGGAAGATGAAGAAACATTTATTCAAGAAAGTCCACTAAATTGGGAAAGAGCTTCTGGAGTCTACGTCACTTGAGCCAAAACCTGTTCTCTTTTGCCACAGCTCAGTATGATGAACCTCCTCTATGGGTTGATGCAGATAAGAGCAAAGGCCTCTCTCTGTACACAGGTTTCATTTTAGCACTACGACATGTCCGTGGGAAAGGGAGGCTACCAAGATTTCTCACATTCCCCCAGTTTTAAATTTCAGAACCTTACAGCAAGAAAAAACAGCTGCAAATTCTGCGGCTTACTTACTCTGTCCAGCCCCGATTTCTCCTTGAAAGCTCTACCTCAGGCATGGTAGGCAAATAATACTGGAGTGCTAATAGCCCTCTCACATCCTCATTTTAAAGGTGGATGTCTCATGCCAGAGTAGAAAAGCCAAGAGTTAAGAAGCCACTGCCCAAATTCAGCACTTTGCTTATAAAACAGGGTTATCACTCTGAGATAAGTATGGCACTGTCCCCATGCTCAGCTCTGGAATGGTGGTACAGAGTTTTTGCCCAGGGGAGGGGCAAACATGAAAACCATGTGCTCCAAAGTCCTCAGTAAAGGAACTGTGTTTATTTGAAGATCATGGAGCAACTCAGACCTAAATGTGGTGTGGAAAATGATAAGTGTTTTGTTGATAAGCCATTAAAAGGATGCTTATAGCAACATGAGATTTGGGAGCTAAACCTTAAACTGTTGACACTTAACAGAGACAAGCAGGGAAAGTAAAAGATGAGAAGAGCCTTACTGGGATCTGAAAGAGAGTAGACCTAATGTGTATCTCTGCAAGGAGGACTGCATTTGATTGGATCAGCCTGGTGGGCAATTTATTTCCCCAGAGTATTATTATTATTGTTATTATTAAAAACAGTAGAACAATCAACTGGAAATTAGTTATGGCTATCAGTTGGGTGTGATGGCAACAAGAGAGACACTGTTGCAAATAAATCAGAAACAAACAACTCAAAGGAGTTCTGCTGTAACCACCGTTATCCCAAGGAAATTGTGTGCATGTTCAAGGCTGTGCCTTCTGAGGAAGAACATCAGAGGCGCATAGTCTGGAGAAATCACTGATACAGTCCCTCCAAGAAATTGAAAGTATAAACAGTCACCAAAAATGATAAGATGTCTTTGAGAAAGGTATAGATCAGTGTATAGATTTGCTACAGAGCAGTATTTAAAGGGCCAATTATGAACAAAAATTTATAACAAATAAAAAAAAAAAAAAACGTGAAATGTGTAAACCATACACAAGGAAAAACAAATAGTCAACCATAACTATCACTGAGAAGTCCTAGTTTTCAAATTTAATAGACAAATGAATATCTCCGAAAGCTGTTATATGTAAGTTAACTAATAGGAACCATGCTTAAGGAAGTAAAAAAGATACAATGGCAATGTGCAATTAAATGGAGTATATTAACAAAGAGTTGGGAAAGGTAAAGAAGAACTAAATTAAAACTCCAGAGTAATTAAATTTTAAAAAATAATAAAATAAAAAAATTATTAGAGAGGATTAATAGTAGAATGTACTGGTAGAAGAAAAAACAGCAAAGATTAAGATGGATTAATAGAAACTAAATAGTCTTAACAACAAAGAAAAATAAACCAAGGAATATGAAACAGGGCCTTTGCAAAAATGTGATACTTCATTAAGCACACTAATGTAACTATGCTTGGCGTTTCGGAAAGAATGAACAGACCAATAGATCAGAAAAAGTATACAAATAAATAAAGGCAGAAAATGCACATCTGATGAAAAACATTCATGGGCATACTTAAGAAGTTCAGTGATCTCCAAACAAGGCAAAAAAAATCCAAACTCAGATATATCTGAGTGTGGAAATATTGAAAGTGATGAAAGGCAAAGAAAAAATCTTGAAAGCATGAAGTCAAAAATCACTGATTGCATAAAAGTTAGCCCAATGAAATTTACAACTGACATCTCATCAGAAACAATGAAAGCTACAAAAGGTTGTAAGTTGACACAGACAAAGTTTAGGAAAAGATAACAGAAACACTGTATTTCAAAAATGGGAGCAAAATAAAAACACAACCAAATTTTGTTGCCAGCACATCTGCCTTACAAAAAAATACTTGATAAGATTATTTAGGCTCAAATAGAAATGATTCAAGACTGATCAATTCCATATTAAAAAAAAAGTAGCACAACACTGGTAAAGGCAATTATGCAATTATGAAAGACAGTATCAAGGTATATTTCTTCCTTCTATCTTTTAACTAATTTGGAAAGCAATTGTATAAAATAAATCATACTGAATTTTATTATTAAGTTTATGATAGGTAGACACGCAACATATTTAGCAAAAACAGCACAAAGAAGTTGGTGGGCATGAAACTGAAGTAAGGACATGACAATGTTTGAGTTATTGACTCAAATATGCATGAAGAAATTAAGAGAAACAGAAGTAAATATTAAAAGTAAATTTTAAAAAGTATTTGTAATTAGAGCTTCTTTAAATGGCATACAATTTTATAAAGTAATAATCATAACAATGAATTTGCAATGAATATACAAGTTTTATATATATAAATAATTTTAGTATCAGAAGAGGGAAAAGGACATAGAGTTATATAGGATTAATATTTCTGCATTTCACTGGAATTACATTAGCATAAAACTAAAACAGAAACTGATAATTTACAATGTGTATTTTAAGGTAAAGATTAACCACTAAGAGAAAGATTCAAACAGACATAGTGAGATATAATTTAAGAAACTAAAATGACACACAGGATATATTATTTTAAGAAATAATAAAGCAGTAAAATAATAGAGAAACAAAAATGGTATAAAGGTACCACCAAGAGTCAATCCTGATGTAAATTGTGGGCTTTGGGTGATGATAATGTGTTTATGTAGGTTCATCAATTTTAACAATTGTACCACTTTGGTGAAAGATATTTATAATGTCAGAGGTATGCTTGTGTGGGAGTATCAGGTACATGGGCATCTCTGTACCTTCCTCTTGGTTTTGCACTGAAACCTACAACCAGTATAAAAAATAAACTCTTTTTCAAATAACATGAGGTGTATAGAAATTAAAATAAAATAGCAAACTAAACTCATATGTATCAATAACATTAAATGCAAATGGTTTAAGAAATACAATAAAAAGTAAAGATTCTGTAATTGTTTTAAACAAATAAAAAACAATATGTTTCAACCATATGTTGCAGGAGTCACACTTCAGATTTAATGATACAAATATGTTCTAGGTAAAAGGATAGGAAAATGCATAATATGCAACATGGAGCCAAAAGAAACCAAGGCTGGGCACAATGGCTCATGCGTGTAATCCATGCACTTTGGGAAGCCAAGGTGGATAGATCACATGAGCTCACCAGTTCTAGACCAGTCTGGGAAACATGGCAATACCCTGTCTCTACCAGAAATACAAATATTAACCAGGTATGGTGGTGTGTGCCTGTAGTTACAGCTGCTTGGGAGGCTGAGGTGCAGGGATTGCTGGAGCTTGGGAGATGGAGGTTGCAGGGAACTGAGATTGCACCACTGCACTTCAGTGTGAGTAACAGAGCAAGACCAATTCTACAATTCTAAAAAAAAAAAAAAAAAAAAAAAAAAAAAAAAAAAAAA
>NW_016816437.1:900738-913224 GCF_001698545.2 Rhinopithecus bieti | reverse complement strand
AAAAAAAAAAAAAAAAAAAAAAAAAAAAAAAAAAAAAAAGAAACTCGAAGAAATCTGGAATAGCTGTACTTACATAAGAGCCTTAAAAATGAAGATTATTACTTGAGCAAAGAAAAACATCTTACAATGAAAAAAGATATATTTATCAACAAACCTACACATACCTAGCAATAGAACTCCATAATACATAAGGCAAAACTGACATAAATAAAGGGTGAAAAGGACAAGGCAACAGTGGTAATCATAGACTTCAGTAATAATACAGGCATACCTCCTTTTATAGAATTTGATTAATTGTGCATCACAGATATTACATTTATCAAAAATTGTTTTGTAGCAACCCCTGCATCAAGCAAGCCTATCAGAGTCAATTTTCCAACAGCACATACTCATTTTCTACATGTAATAGTCTGTTCTCACACTGGTAAAAAAGACATACCTGAGACTGGATAATTTGTAAAGGAAAAGGGTTTACTTGACTCACAGCTCCACAGGGTTGAGGAGACCTCAGAAAACTTCTACTCATGGTGGAAGGGGAAGCAAACATTTCCTTCCTCACGTTGTGAATGGAAGAAGAAGTGCCAAGGCCAAAGAGGGAAAAGACCCTTATAAAACCATCAGCTCTTATGAGAATTCACTCACTATCATGAGAACAGTATGAGGGTAACTGCTCCCATGATTAGATTACCCCCTATCAGGTTCCTCCTGCAACATGTGGGGATTATGGGCTCTAAAATTCAAGAAGACATTTCAGTGGGAATAAAGCCAAACCATATCATTCTGCCTCTGGCCCCTTTCTTTCTTTTTTTTCTTTCCTTTCTTTCTTTTCTTTCTTTCCTTTCTGTCTTTTTTGAGACGGAGACTTGCACTATCACCCAGGCTGGAGTACAGTGGTGCAATCTCGGCTCACTGCAAGCTTTGCCTCCTGGATTCATGCAATTCTCCTGCTTCAGCCTCCCAAGTAGCTGGGACTACAGGTGCCCATCACCAGGCCTGGCTATTTTTTTGTATTTTTAGTAGAGATGGGGTTTCATCATGTTAACCACGATGGTCTCGATCTCCTGACCTCGTGATCTGCCCACCTTGGCCTCCCAAAGTGCTGGGATTACAGGCATGAGCCACCATGCCCCGCCCCCTTTCAAATCGTATGTTCTCACATTTAAAAATACAATTATGCTCTTCCAACAGTCCCCAAAAATCTTAACTCATTCCAGCATTAACTCAAAAGTTCAAGCACAAATTCTTATCTGAGACAAGACGTGTCCAAAATCCAACAGGGCAGTTATTAAATCTTAAAATTACAAAATGATCTCCTTTGACTCCATATCTCATATCCAGATCATGCTGATGCAAGTGGTGGACTCCCACAGCCTTGGGCAGTTCTGCCCTTGTGGTTTTGCAGGGTACAGACCCCTCCTGGCTGCTTTCATGGCTGGTGTTGAGTATCTACAGCTTTTCCATGTGCATGGTGCAAGCTTTTGATGGATATACCATTCTGGGGTCTGGAGGATAGTGACCTTCTTCTCATAACTCCACTAAGCAGTACCTCAGTGGGGTCTCTGTGTGCGGACTCCAACCCCACATTTCCCTTCCACACTGCCTTAGCAGATGTTTGCCATGAGGGCCCCACCCTTGAACCAAACTTCTGCCTGGACATCCAGGTGTTTCCGTCCGTTCTTTGGTCTAGGCAGAGGTTCCCAAACCTCAATTCTTCTGTGCATATGCAAACCCAACACCTTATGGAAGCTTCCAAAGCGTGGGGCGTCTACCCTCTGAAGTAATGGCATTAGCTGTACCTGGGACCCTTTTAGCCATAACTGTAGCTGAAGCAGCTGGGATGCAGGGTGCCATGTGTTGAGGCTGCACAGAGCATAGTGGGGAGGCTCTGGACCTGGCTCACTAAACCATTTTTTTCCTCCTAGGCCTCTAGGCCTGTGATGGGAGGGGCTGCCATAAAGGTCCCTGATATGCCCTGGAGACATTTTCCCCATTGTCTTGGTGATTAACATTCGCCTCCTTGTTACTTATAGAAATTTCTGCAGTCAGCTTAAATTTCCCCCTGAAAGTGTTTGCTTGTTTGTTTGCCTGTTTTTTTTTTTTTCCTGTTGTATCATCAGGCTGCAAAATTTCCAGACTTTTTTGCTCTGCTTCCTCTTGAACACTTTACCACTTAGAAATTTCTTCCACCACACACCCTAAATCATCTCTCTGAAGTTCTAAGTTCCACAGATCTATAGGGTAGAGGCAAAATGCCACCATTCTATTTGCATAACAAGAGTGACTTTTATTCCAGTTCCCAACAATTTCCTCCTCTCCGTCTGAGACCACCACAGCCAAGACTTCATTGTCCATATTGCTATCATCATTTTGGTCAAAGCCATTGAACAAGTCTCTAGGAAGATCCAGCTTTCCTGCATATTCCTTTGTTCTGAGCCCTCCAAGTCTCTAAGAAGTTCCAAACATTCCCACATTTTTCTGTCTTCTTCTGAGCCCTATAAACTGTTCCAACCTCTGCCTGTTACCAAGTTCCAAAGTTGCTTCCACATTTTCAGATATTATAGAAGCTCCCTACTCTATCAGTACTAATTTATTGCTTTAGTCTGATCTCATGCTGCTAATAAAGACATACCTCAGACTGGGTAATTGATAAACGAAAGGAGTTTATTTGTCTTACAGTTCAGCATGGCTGCAGAGGCCTCAGAAAACTGACAATCATGGCAGAAGAGGAAGCAATCATGTCCTTTTTTACATGACAACAGGAAGGAGAATTGCCTAGCCGAAAGGGGGAAAAGCCCCTTACACAACCATCAGATCTTGTGAGAACTCATTCACTATCATGAAAGCAGTACAAGGGTAACTGTTTCCATGATTAAACCCCCTACTGTGCTCTTCCCACAACATGTGGATATTATGGGCACTACAGTTCAAGATGAGATTTGGGTGACGATACAGCCAAACAATATCACTAGCTGTGTGACACAAGTTGTAATTCTTGCAAAGTTCAAACTTTTAAATAATTTTATCTGTTATGATGATCTATGATCAGGGATCCTTAATGTTACTACTGTAGTTGTTTTGGGGAGCCTCAAACCATGCCCATAAGTTTAATAACAAGGCAAGGTTGTCTCTGCTTTCACAAGTGATAGCCAAAATTTTGTTGGAGGTTCTAGCCAGGGCAATTCAGTAAAAACATGAAATAAAAGTCATCAAGATTGATAAGACAAAAAATAGCTGTTTGCAGATAACATAATCTTGGATATAGAGAATGTTAAATATCCACTAAAATTCTATTGGAATTAATACATGAATTTAGGAAAGGTCACAAGGTACATGGTCAATATAAATAAGCCAACTACATTTCTACATACAATGAACAACCTGAAAACAACTTAAGAAAACAATTTCATTTATAATAGCAGTACAAAGAGTAAAGTAACTATGGATACATTTAACCAAAGAAGTGCAAAGCATGTACTCTGAAAAATACAAAACATTGTGGAAAGAAATTAAAAAGATACTGGCTATCAAGGAAATGCAAATCAAAGCCACAATGAGATACCACCTCACACTCACTAAGATGGCTATTATCAAAAGAAAAGATAACTGTTGCTGAGGAAGTGGATAAATTGAAACACTATGCACTGTTCGTAGTCTGGCAACAACTCAAAAGGCTAAACTTAATATACCATCCAGCAATTATACTCCTAGGTATATACCCAAGACAATTGGAAAAAGTTACCCATGACATTTGTACATGAATCATCATGGCAACAACATTTCTAATAGTTAAGTGAATAAATGCATAAAATTTGGTGTATCCATACAACTGAATATTTTAAAAAATTAAAAAATGAAGTACTGATATAAGAAATAACATGGATGAACCTTGAAAACATTGGTTAACAAAAATATCTAGTCACAAAAAAATCAAATATTGTATGATTTCATTTATGTGAAATGTCGAGAATAAGCAAATTTATAGAGAAAAAGAGAGATTACTGCCTATTACTGAAACTATAAAAGGGGGTAAGGGACAGTTAGGTGTTACGAAAAGTGTGGAGTTATTGCTAGTTCATGTGGGATGATAAAATGATCTAAAATTAATGGTGGTGTTATATGTACAAGTCTATGAACATTTGGAAAACCATTGGATCGTACTTTGTAGATGTGTCAGTTCTATGGTATGGAAATATACCTCAATAAAGTTGTTAAAAAAGAGCTTTCTATTTCATCAACATTGCATATCTCTTCATTTATAATATTCATTTTCTTTCAGCAGTGTCCTGTAGTTTTCAATGTACAGGACTTACACACGATTTGTTCTTTTTCTGTGTGTATTTCCATTCTCAATATTATTTCAATAGCAAATTTTGTTCCAATTTCCAATTATTAATTGCCAGCATGTGGAAATGCAATTGACTTTTTAGTATTCACCTTTTACATTGACTATGTGCTAAATTCACTTTTCAGTAGCTTTTTTCCTTACTACTTATTTTTTCTACATAATGTATTATTATATGTAGACAAAGTTTAAAAAATAATTGTAGATGTGTATATAGTGCCTTTATTTTCATTAACTCATTTCACTTTCAAGGACCTTCAGTACAAAACTGAATAGAATATAGAAAGCAGGCAAGTTGTCCATTTCTGAATTTTAGTGGAAAAGTGATAAACCTCTCAACACTGTATTTTTAATCAAATTGGGGAAATTTCTTATTGGATCCTTTAGGATCTGACTTTTACATTTCTTCAGGTGTGGTTACAATAGACTACCTTTTTATTGTGGAAATAACATTAACATGAGATATACTATCTTTAAAAAATCTAAGTTCACAGTACAGTTCTCCCTCTGTTGTTTTGTTTTATGATTGACATAATATTTGTATATAATTATGAGGTATTTGCCATATTTCAATATATGCATTTATTGTGTAAAAATCAAGGGTAATTAGCATTATCCATCATCTTAAACATTTATCATTTATTTGTAAAGAGAACATTCAAAAACCTCTCTTAAAGCTATTTTGAAATACACAAAAAGCTATTTAGTATTGTATGATTACGCAATACCAATATACAATATATAATATTATTCACTCTAGTTATCTTACTATGGAATAGAATATCAGGACTTATTTTTCATATGTAACTGTAGCTTTTTCCTGATGACCTGTCTCTCCCCTTCCCTTCTCCTCCCCATCCTCTGTTAACCACTATTCTACTCTTTACTTCTTGAATTCAACTTAGATTTCACATATAAATAAGATCATGTGGTATTTCTCCCTCTGTGCCTAGCTTAAGTCACTTAACATAATGTCCTTCAGGTTCATTTATGTTGCTACAAATGCTAGGATTTCATTTATTTTTGTGGTTGAATAGTATTCAATTGTGTAAATATACCATGTTTTCTTTATCTATTCTCCTGTTGATGGACTCTTAGGTGGATTCCATATTTTGGCCAATGTAAAAAGTGCTGCAATAAATATAGGAGTGAAAATATATTTTCCACATAGTGACTTTCTTTCCTTTGGATAGATATCAAGTAGTAGGACTGCTGGATCACATAGTAGTTCTATATTTAATTTTTTGAAGAAGCTACATAGTGTTTTCCATCATGATTATATTAATTTACATTCCTACAAGCAGGCAGTGAGTAAGGGCTTCCTTTGTTAGTATTTCCTCTCCAATACATGTTCCTTTTGATTTTTCAGTAGTAGCCATTCTAACTAAAATGAGGTGATAGCTCATTATAATTTTGATTTGCATTTCTCTAATAATTAGTGATATTGAGCATTTTTCTTTTCATATATCCATTGGCCATTTGTTTGTCTTCTTTTAGATATATCTTAGTCTTTTGTCAATTTTTGATTGGATTGTTTTGTTGTTGTTTGTTTAGTTGTTTTGTTGCTTACATATTTTGAATATTAACTGCTTATCAGATATATAGTTGGCAAATATATTCTCCCATTCTACAGGTTGTCTCTTTGCTCTGTTGATTGTTTCATTTGCTGATGTAATCCCATTTGTCTGTATTTGCTTTTATTACATCTGCTTTTGGAGTTTAATCCAAAAAAAGTTTGCCTAGACCAATTTCATGGAGCTTTTCTACTATGTTTTCTTCTAATAGTTATGTAGTTTTTGATCATACAGTTAAGTCTTTAGTCAATTTTTGTTGACTTTCGTATGTGGTAAGAAAAAAGGGCCTAATTTTACTTTTCTTTATGTGGATATCCAGTTTTCTCAGCATCATTTATTGAAGTGGCTTTTCTCTATTCATTCTGTGTACTTAACACTTTTACCTAAACTCAGTTTTCTGTAGATGCATGGATATATTTATGGATTTTCTATTGGTCTATGTATCTGTTTCTGTGCTAGTACCATGGTGCTTTGGTTGTGATAGCTTTGTAGTATGTTTTAAAATCAGGTAGTGTGATGGCACCAATTTTGTTATTATTGCTGAAGATTGCTTTGGCTGTTTGGGGTTTTTGTGGTTCAATATGTTTTTAGTTTTTGTTTTCTATTTCTGTGAAGAGTATCACTGGTACTTTCATAGGGATAGGATTAAAACTACAGATCATTTTGTTGACTATTTTATATAAATGGAACCATTCACATAAATCACCCATTTATTCTTCTGTGGTTGACTTGTTTCACTGAGCATACTATCCTCATATTTCATCCATGTTGTAGCATGTGGCACAATTTTTTCATTTGAAGACTTAATGATATTTCATTTTATGTGTATACTACTTTTCTTTATCCATTCACCCAGCAATGGACATTTAGATGGTTTCTATCTTTGTTGTTGGCAATAATCCTGCAATAAGCATGGGAGTACAGATATCTCTTTGAGATCCTAATTTTAATTACTTTGGATTATTGCCCATAAGTGAGATGGCTGTATTGTAAAGTAGGTTTACTTATAGATATTTTAGGAACTTCCAAACTATTTTCTTTAGGGGCTGCACCACTCACATTTTTAAAAACCATACAGGGGAGTCCCCATTTCAATATATCCTCATAAACACTTTTTATCTTTCTCTCTCTTATTTTAAAATAATAGCTATCCTAACAAGTGGGAGGTGATATCTCATTGTGGTTTTGATTTGCATTACCCTGATGATTAGTGAGACTGAGCATGTTTTCGTACTATGCTGCCCATTTGTGTGTCTTGTTTAGAGTAACTTCTATTTAAGTCCTTTGTCCTTTTAAAAAAATGGATGATTTTATTTATTTTACTGTGATTCAGAAGAGTTCTTTATTTTAGATAACAGCCATTTATCAGATATATAGATATATTATCAAATATTTTCTACCATTCCATATGGTCCCTTTTCATTGTTTGGATTGTTTCATTTGCTGTGCAGAAGCTTTCTATTTTGATGTATTCTTATTTTTGCTTTTGTTGCCTGTTGTTTTGTTATTCTGTTGAAAAAATCATGGCCAAGACCAACACGAAGAAGCTTCTTTCCTATGTATTTTTATGAGTTTTATATTTTAAGGTCATGCATGTAATTAATCCTGTTTGAATTGATTTTTGAGTATAGTAAATTTAAGTGTCTACTTTCATTCTTTTGCATGTAGATATCAAAGTTTTCCGACATTATTCATTGTAGAAACTATCCTTTCTCCATTCATTGTGTGTCCTTGGCACCCTTGGCAAAGGTCAGCTAACTGTATTTGTGTGGGTTTATATTTCAAAATCATGGAGTATAATTCCTCTGGCTTTGTTCTTTTTTCTTTCTTTTTTTTTTTTTGTTATCTAGGGTCATTTTTGGTTCTATATAAGCTTTAGAATTTTTTTCTCTTTCTGTAAAAAGTGGCATTGGAATTTTGATCCGGATTTCATTGAATCACTAGATCAACTTAGGATGTTTGGACATGTAAAAAATATTTAATATGCTAATCTATAAACACATAATATCTTTCCATTTATGTGTCTTTAATCTTTCATCAATGTTTTAGATTTTCAGAGTACAAGTATTTCACGTTTTAGTTAAGTTTAATCATAAATATTTTGTTATTTTGATGCTGTTGTATAATGAAATTGTTTCCTGAGTTTCCTTTCTGGATAGTTCATTGTTGAGGTATATAAACTCAACTAATTCTTTTATGCTTATTTTGTACTCTGTAGTTTTACTGAATTTGTTTATTACTTTTAACAAATAGAAGACATACAAATTGGAAAAGAAGAAGTAAAATTTTGGATGCGTTCGGATGACACTATCACATAGTTAGAAGACCCTAAGCACTCCATAAAATAGCCTTAAATTTAAGGCTAATTCACTACTACTATAAATTTGACCTTTTTCAGTTCTCTACTAAAACCTCCAGGCTTTAACAAAATCTCTCCATGATGCCTAGTCAGAACTTGCTTGTCTCCCTGTCCTACACATGGTATCTGGGATTTTTTTAGCTTTTCCTCACTGGTATTTATTCTTCCCCCATTGCTGCTTTTAACTGGCCTCATAAAATATCACCTTACACAGTTCAGTTTACTGTTAGCCAGAGACCCAAGCTGTCCTCTATGCAGATGTCTGAAGTTCTTTTTCAGAGTAGCCCTCTCTTGTCTGGCATTCTGCCTTTGATTTCCAGCCACCTTAGATACCTTGAATTCTGACCTCTGCATCTCTTCATCAAAACTATGCTGCTCTGCTCCATTCCCCATCTGTGCACTGAAATCTAACGTGTCCTCAGAAAGAAAGCCAGAGTGACTCTATAACTAACCTTGTTCAATTCTTCTTTTTATGGATCTCATAACTGAGCTTTTCTCCCTAATGTGTGTAAAATATTGTTTCATATATTTTCTCCAGGATTTTTTTTGTTGTTGTTGTTGTTGCATATGGTGGGAGGACAGTCTAGACTTCATTATTCTATAATGGCTGGAAACAAAAGTATTTTCCATACCCAAAGTTTGTTGTCTAAGGATTCTTATAACTTTTTCGAGACATGTTTATATAAAAGTATAAAAAGGACTCACCCTCAAGTCAAAATAGTGACAAATATAAAATTTATTAGAGGAAACTCTAATTTCACAGTCTATCCCTGAAGTTATTTTATGTATTGAGTTTTACTCTATGTTGTACAAAACAGTTGTTATACAGCTTTTAATCTTCAAATATATGTAGAGCTATTATTATATTTTTCAACATGATAAGCAGCAGCTCATAGGATGGCACATACCTTTTCAAGATTGAAAAAATATCCAAGCACAAAAAGCATAAAGAAGTTAAATAAAGCACTCATAATAAAGTGAGGAGTCATATGTGATTTTTATTTCAATTGTGATAAAGCATACATGCTTATGTGTTACACATGCACAATCATATGCATGAAATACTTCACTCATTAAAGTCCTGTTCAAAAAAAAAGTAAGTAGGGCCGGGCGCGGTGGCTCAAGCCTGTAATCCCAGTACTTTGGGAGGCCGAGACGGGCGGATCACGAGGTCAGGAGATCGAGACCATCCTGGCTAACACGGTGAAACCCCGTCTCTACTAAAAAATACAAAAAAAAAAAAAACTAGCCGGGCGAGGTGGCGGGCGCCTGTAGTCCCAGCTACTCGGGAGGCTGAGGCAGGAGAATGGCGGGAACCCTGGGGGTGGGTCTGGCAGTGAGCTGAGGTCCGGCCACTGTCCTCCAGCCTGGGCAGCAGAGCGAGACTCTCGTCTCAAAAAAAAAAAAAAAAAAGTAGTAATGAGAGTTCCTTAGTTCTCTATCCTTATCTTTATACATTTGCTCAGTAAAGTTATTCAACCTGGTTATTATTTGTCAGCTCATATTTTACTGTCAGTCTGGAACATTTCTCCAATGACACTGATTTTCAAACAAAGCTATTTCTATTTCCTTCTACCAGGATGCATATTTTCTCAGAATTATTTTAGTGTAAACATTCAATAATAACAAAGCTTAGCATGACAAATCTATAGATTTTAAGCTCCTTTTGATATTTTAACATATAAACTCTAAAGTCTCTCTAAAATATTACTTAATGAACAGTAATTTCCAGTTGTAAAATAATTGCACTTGCAAGTTTAGGTTAATGATAATTTTAACTATAGTATATACAAATCTAATTTTATGCATTCATATAAATGTCCACAGTGAAATAGGATTTTAGCCATAATTCAAAGCAACTATGACTATATTCAATTTGTCACCTAGATGTTACAATTATTTAATAAAATTAATCCTTTTTTGACTTTAAAAAATTTAAAGTACAGTACTATAGTTACTTTAAATATATATCTGAAATGTAAATAGAATCATGAGAACAGGTATGTTTTTCCTATTCCCCACTACATTCTAAGGACTGCACAGAAATCCAGGAGTAGATTTCTAGATCAGATTCTAGAGAGGATCAAATTTCTAGAGAGGACTCTGACTTTTGGACCAAGTGACTTTTAAGATGCATGACTAGAGGGCTACCACTCTATCTCCTGGCTTCATCAGAGGCTGGAATCTAAAAGCAGCATAGAGGACAGTAGATTGTGACTGGTTCCATTTTCTCCTTCATGAACAGGGTAGCATAGCTCCTTGCATGACATGGTTGGAGGTCAGTGGTTCCAATTTTGTGATCGCTGTTACTCCATGTCAGTGGCATGATCTGCAATCAACAGTCACAGTTGAGGGAGCCCCAGCTCCTCTTGCAATATGATTCTGGGAAGAAAGTCTAAGACTGTGATTATGTCTTATGTGACATGCTAAGTGGGTGAACTGATTTCTTTTTTTTCTTTTTATTAACTTATTTTTAGGTTTCAGGGTACATGTGAAGGTTTGTCACATAGGTAAACTCATATCACAGGTCTTTGCTGCACATATTATTTCATAACTCATGTATTAAGCCCAGTACCCAAAAGTTATCTTTTCTACTTCTGTCCCTCCTCACACCCTTCACCCTCAAATAGACCCCAGGTCTGTTGTTTTCTTCTTTGTGTTCGTAAGTTTTTATCATTTAGCTCCAACATGTAAGTGAGAACACATGGTATTTGCTTTTTTGTTTCTGTGTTAACTTGCTAAGGATAATAGCCTTTGACTCCATCCATGTTCCCACAAAGGACATGATCTTGTTGTTTTTATGGCTGCATAGTATTCCATAGAGTTTATGTATCACATTTTCTTTATCCAATCTGTCAATGATGCACATTTAGGTTGATTCCACGACTTTGCTATTGTGAATAGTACTGCAATGAACATACGAGTATGTATGTATTTATGGTAGAATAATTTATATTCTTTCAGGTATATACCCAGTTTTGAGATTGCTGGGTTGAATGGGAGTTCTGCTTTTATCTCTTTGAGGAGTTGCCATACTGCTTTCCTCAGTGGATGAACTAATTTACACTGCCCTCAACAGTGTGTAAGTGTTACCTTTTCTCTGCAAACTTGCCATCGTCTGTTAGTTTTTTACTTTTAGTAATAGCCATTATAACTGGTCTGAGATGGTATCTCATTGTGGTTTTGGTTCATGTTTCTCTAATAATCAGTGTTATTGAGCTTTTTTCATATTCTTGTTGGCTGCATATATGTCTTCTGAGACAACAGAGAAGTGTCTGTTCAGGTCCTTTGCCCACTTTTTAATGGGCATTTTTTTTTCTCTTGTAAATTTGTTTAAGTTTCTTATAGATGCTGGATATTAGACCTTTATTGATGCATACTTTGCAAATGTTTTCGCCTATTCTATAGGTTGTTGGTTTACTCTGTTGATAGTTTCTTTTGCTGTGCAGAAGCTCTTAAATTTAATGAGATTCCACCTGTCAATTTTTCCTTTTTTTTGTGATTACTTTTGGTACCTTTGGCATGAAATCTTTGCCCATTCTTACATCCAGAATGGTATTTCCTAGGTTGTCTTCCAGGGTTTTTATAGTTTTTGGTTTTACGTTTAAGTATTTAATCCATCTTGAGTTGATTTTTGTGTATGATGTAAGGAAGTGGCCCAGTTTCAATATCCTGCAATAGGCTTGCCAGTCATCTCAGCATTATGTATTAAGGTGTTTTTTTTTTCTTTTTTTTTTCCCCATTGCTTGTTTTTGTCAGATTTGTGGAAGATCACATGGTTGTAGATACGCAGTATTATTTCTGTGCTCTCTATTCTATTTAATTGGCCTATGTGCCTGTTTTTATACTAGTACCATGCTGTTTTGGTTACTGTGGCCTCATAATGCAGTTTGAAGTCAGGTAACACAATGCCTCCAGCTTTGTTATTTTTGCTTAGGATTGCCCTGGCTATTCAGGCTCTTTTCTCGTTCCATATGCATTTTAAAGTATTTTTTTCTAGTTCTGTGAAGAATGTCATCGGTAGTTTGATAGAAACAGTATTAAATCCTTAAATTGTTTTGGGCAATTGTTGTGGGAAGTCAGGGACCCTGAACGGAGGGACCAGCTGAAGCCATGGCAGAAGAACATGAATTGTAAAGATTTCATGGACATTTATTAGTTCTGCAAATTAATACTTTTATAATTTCTTAAGCCTGTCTTTACTGCAATCT
>NW_016816437.1:868955-898787 GCF_001698545.2 Rhinopithecus bieti | reverse complement strand
TTGTTGTGGGAAGTCAGGGACCCTGAACGGAGGGACCAGCTGAAGCCATGGCAGAAGAACATGAATTGTAAAGATTTCATGGACATTTATTAGTTCTGCAAATTAATACTTTTATAATTTCTTAAGCCTGTCTTTACTGCAATCTCTGAACATAAATCGTGAAGATTTCATGGACACTTATCACTTCCCCAATCAATACCCTTGTGATTTCCTATGCCTGTCTTTATTTTAGTCTCTTAATCCCGTCATCTTCGTAAACTGAGGAGGATGTATGTTGCCTCAGGACCCTGTGATGATTGCGTTAACTGCACAAATTGTTTGTAGAGCATGTGTTTTTGAACAATATGAAATCTGGGCACCTTGAAAAAAGAACAAGATGACAGAAATGTTCAGGGAAGAAGAGAGATAACTTTAAACTCTGACTGCCTGTGATACGCGTGGAACAGAGCCATATTTCTCTTCTTTCTAAAGCAAATAGGAGAGCTATCATTGAATTCTTTTTCTCAGCAAGGAATATACCTGAGAATGAGAATGCGTCCCTGAGGGGAGGCCTCTAAAATGGCCACTTTGGGGTTGGCTGTCTTTTACGGTCGTAGACAAAGGGATGAAATAAGCCCCGGTTTCCCGTAGTGCTCCCAGGCTTATTAGGATGAGGAAATTCCTGCCTGATAAATTTTGGTCTGACTGGTTGTCTGCCATCAAACTCTGTCACCTAAAAAGATGTTATCAATGACAATGCATGCCGGAAACTTCATTAGCAATTATAATTTTGCCCCATCCTGTGGTCCTGTGATCTCATCCTGCCTCCATTTGCTTTGTGATATTTTATTACCTTGTGAAGCATGTGATCTCTGTGACTCACACCCTATTCGTACACTCCCTCCCCTTTCAAAAATCGCTAATAAAAACTTGCTGGTTTTACGGCTCAGGGAGCATCATGGAACCTGCTGATATGTGATGTCTCCCCCGGCCACCCAGCTGTAAAATTTCTCTCTTTTGTACTCTTTCCCTTTATTTCTCAGACCAGCTGACACTTAGGGAAACAGAAAAGAACCCACGCTGACTAATGGAGGTGGTGTTCCCCCAATAGGCAATATAGCCATTTTAATGAGTTGATTTTTCCTATCCATGAGCATGCGATGTTACTCCATTTGTTGGTGTCTTCTCTGACTTCTTTGAGTGATGTTTTGCAATTCTCATTGTAGAGCTCTTTCACCTCCCTGGTTAGCTGTATTCCAAGGCATTTTATTCTTTTTGTGGAAATTGTGAATGGGATTGCCTTTATGATTTGGTTCTCAGTTTGGCTCTTTTCAGTGTATAGGAATGCTAGTGAATTTTATACATTGATTTTGTATCCTGCAACTTTGTTGAAGTTGTTTATCAGCTGGAGGAGCTTTTAGGCCAAGACTGTTGGGTTTTCTAGATATAGAATCATGTCATCTGCAAACAGAGATAGTTTGAGTTCCTCTCTGCCTATTTCCATGCCCTTTATTTCTTCCTCTTGCCTTATTGCTCTGGCTAGGACTTCCAATACTGTGTTGGATAGAAGTGGTGAGAGAGAGCATTCTTGTGCTGGTTTCCAAGGGGAATTCTTCTAGTGCCTGCCCATTCAGTATAATGTTGTCTGTGGATTTGCTATAGATGGTTCTTATTATTTTGAGGTATATTCCTTTAGTACCTAGTTTACTGAGAGCTTTTAACATGAAGGAATGTTAAATTTTATTTTTTGCATCTGTTGAGATAACCATGTGGGTTTGTGTTTACTTTTGTGTTTATGTTATAAACCACATTTATTAATTTGCTTATGTCCAACCAACCTTACATCCTGTGGATAAAGCCTACTTGATTATGGTGAATTAGCTTTTTGATGTGCTGCTGGATTCACTTTGCATATTTCATTGAGAATTTTTGCATTAATGTTCATCAAGATTATTGGCCTAAAATTTTCTTTATTTGTTGTGTTTCTGCCAGGTTTTGGTATTAAGATGATGCTAGATTAATAGAATGAGTTGAGGAGGAGTTCCTCCTCCTTAATTTTTAAAATAGTTTCTGTAAAATGGTACCACCTTTTTAAATTTTGTACATTAGGCAGAATTTGACTGTGAATTCATCAGGTCCTTAGCTTACATTGCTTGGTGTGGTATTTATTACTGATTCAATTTTGGAAGTTGGTGGTGGTGTGTTCAGGGAATCAATTTATTTCTGGTTTTGACTTGGGAAGAAGGTATCCATCTCATCTAGGTGTTCTAGTTTTGTGCATAGAGGTGTTCATAGTTTTTCGTGGTGGTTTTTATTTCTGTGGCATCAGTAGTAACATTTCCTTCACCATTTCTAACTGTGTTTATTTGAATTTTCTCTCTTTTCTTTTTTATTAGTCTAGTTAGTAGCCTATCTATTTTATTAATTATTTCTGAAAACCAACTCCTGGATTCATTGATCCTCTGAATGTTTTTTTGGGACTCAATTTCTTCCAGTTCAGTTCTGATTTTGTCTTTTCCTTATTTTCTGCTAGCTTTGGGGTTGATTTGTTCTTGTTTCTTTAATTCTTTCAGTTCTGAAGTTAGGTTGTTAATTTGAAATCTTTCTAACTTTTTTGATATGGACATTTAGTACTATGAATTTCCCTCTTAAAACTGCCTTAGCTCTGTCCCGGATACTGTGGTATGTTGCATCTTTGATCTCATTAATTTCAAAGAACCTCTTGACTATCTTAAATTTCTATTAGGTTTCATTGCTTTAATTTACATCAGCTGTAGCTGATTTGCATAAAGTTTTGCACAATGCCAACTTCTAGATTATTCAGCTTGAAAAATTGTTTTTGTATCTTGCACTACCAGTTTACAACTTTTATATAATGCCATCTATTTGTAAGTTTATATACATGTATATTTATTATTTGTCTGCTTTAGTGTAGTCTGTAGGCTGAAGCTAGAAATATTTTTTCTTTACATTTACTATGGCATAAACAATTTGAATATTTCTGTAATGTGTGCACAAGATATAATTTTAACAGGTATTTTACTGTTTTAATTTTTTGCAGCATTTACATATTAAATATTTAGTTTTTTAAATTTTTAATATCCAAAATGATTGTAATAATATAGGCTACTTGATTTATTGAATTATTGCTTTAAATAAACATGATGTCACAAAATGAAGAAAATAATAAATATTGAAATTTGACAAATGTAAGCATAAATTCTTGCTAATTTCTCAACTATCTGCATTATTTTGGGAAACTTCTACCTCTGTGAGAGGGAGATCCTATACGTTTTGGAAATATAAAGCAAATTTAAACTTGAAGAACTTTTCTGGTGCTCAGTAGTATATTTAAAATATCTAAACATTTTATAATGAATATATAAACAAGTCATATGCATTATAATATCATAGGGAAATTTCCTAATAATAGATAGTGTATTCAAATATTAATAATGTATTTAATTTTCTTTGAGTACACTTACCATTTTTTAAAATAAATTATAAAATTGTCAATATTACTATATGATGGTTGTACAAATTATTTTCTTCTGTTTGTATTTGATGTTCCTGTGCGTTTTAAAGGTGATTTAATTTAAAAGTCATTTAATTTTCATTTTCTGAACATGTTTAACAGACATCTCTGAAGAAAATTAACAAAACAACATAAAAGTCTATTATTTAAATAAAAAACTAATAATTATGTTCAAAATTGAAAAAGACCCATGAATTTGCATAATGAGAGAGTTGTAAGTGCAGTTCTTCAGTTACAGACATATGCATTCCTGAAAAATTTTTATGCAAACTTGTGCAAATAAAATCACAAAGCTTATAGGAAAATATTATGTGAGAGGCAAAGGATTTAAAAAAAAAACTTCATCAGTGACAAACAAAGATAAAAAATATAAAGGAATACTGCCATTTTGCACATGTTAAGTGGTTAACAAATATATATGGTACTATATATAGCACATTACTTTGACAACTACTCAAAGTTTGAATGTGTATATGGGTGTTGCAATGACTGCTGCTTCTGACTTTTTGTAAAGTGATGCAGACCATAGGAAGGGAGACACTGGAGATATTAACAATAAAAAATATTTTAAGTAGAAGAGGAATATGTCATTGTGAAAGTTTTATTTTAAAGTAGAGAAGAGAAAAGGTGCAGTAGCTACAGGGATTTATAGTGTTAAAAGTGAGGGTTTTTTATAATCTATTTTTTATTATTATACTTTAAGTTCTGGGATACATGTGCAGAATGTGCAGGTTTGTTACATAGGTATACATGTGCCACGGTGGTTTGCTGCACCCATCAACCCATCATCTGCATTAGGTATTTCTCCTAATGCTATCCCTCCCCTAGCCCCCGACCCCATGACAGGCCCCAATGTGGGATGTTCCCCTCCCTGTGCCCATGTGTTCTCATTTTTCAACTCCCACTTATGAGTGAGAACATGTGGTGTTTGGTTTTCTCTTCTTGTGTTATTTTGTTGAGAATGATGGTTTCCAGCTTTATCCATGTCCCTGCAAAGGACATGAACCCATCCTTTTTTATGATTGCAGAGTATTCCATGGTGTATATGTGCCACACTTTCTTTATCCAGGCTATCATTGATGGGCATTTGAGTTGGTTCCAAGTCTTTCCTATTGTGAATAGTGCTGCAGTAAATATACAAGTGCATATGTCTTTAAAGTAAAATGATTTATAATCCTTTGAGTATATACCCAGTAATGAGATTGCTGGATCAAATGGTATTTCTGGTTCTAGATCCTTGAGGAATTTCCACACTGTCTTCCACAATGGTTGCACTAATTTACACTCCCACAAACAGTGCAAAAGGGTTCTTATTTCTCCACATCCTTGAATATCAAAATGTGTTCTTCAATAAAAATAAACCTGGACTCTAGGAAGAGAGAATCTTAAATCTGAATGAAAACTATTGCATTAGGGAGAACACTTCTATCTCAGAACTCTACAAGTATTTTAAATTAAAAGAAAATGGATTTTCAATTGGATGTGGAGCAAGATAGCTAAACAGAACCTTCCAGGAATTGTTCCCTTTGCAGGAGCACCAAATTATTGAACAAGTATCCACACAAGAAAGCACCTGTATAAGAACCAAAATTCAGATGAGCAGCCGCAGTACCTGGTTTTAACATTTTATGAAAGAAAGAGACACTGAAGAGTATAGGAAAGACAGTCTTGAATTACCAGCATCACCCCTCCTTCAACTCTCAGCATCACAGTGTGGCACGGAGAGAGAATCTATGTGTTTGAGTGAAGGAGTTGGGGGAGTGCAGTGATTATGGAACTTTGCACTGGAATGCAGTGCTGGTTGTCACAGTGAAAAGCAACACATGGAGGTATTCAGGCAGCACACACAGAGGAATTATTTACACCAGCCCTAGCCAGAATTGGCCATTCCAGTGGTCAGAACCTGAGGTCTGACTAAACCAGCTAAAGCACTCTGTCAACACCGGCTAAAGCACTCTGGGGTCCTAAACGAACTTAGAAGGCATTTAGGCCATATAGATTGCAATTCCTGTGCAAGTACTGGTGCTGGGCTGGGCTGAGAGCCAGTGGAGTGCATGCCACCTGATGAGACACCAACTGGGGTAGCCAACTTAGTGCTTGTGTCCCCCTTCCTCCAATCCCAGGCAGCAAGTTTGTGCTCCAGAACAGACTCTTTCCTTCTCTTAGAGGAGAGTAGGAAGAGTAGAGATAATTTGTCTTGCAATTTGAGTACCAGCTCAGCCAGTAGAATAGGGAACCAGGCAAGGTCTTGAGGCCCCATACCAGGTCCTAGCTCCTGGACAACATTATTAGACACACGCTGGGCCAGAAGGGAACCCACTGCCTTAAGGAGAATAACCTTATTTTGGCAGAATTCATCCCCTAATGACCAAATATCCCTTGAGTCTTGCATAAATATCTGCTGTAACCAGCAGTACTTGCTGCAGAACTTGGCTGAGATCCAGTGCCATGCTGGCTTCATGGGTGATCTAGTACATTCCCAGCTTTGGTGGCCAAGAGGAGAGGCTCTTTCTACTTGAGGAAAAGAGATAAAATAATGAAGGAGTCTTTGTCTTGTAGCTTGGGTACCAGCTCAGTCACAGTGAGGTAGAGCACAAAGTGGGCTCTTGGAGTCCTCATTACTGGGCCTTGGTTCCCTAGTGGCATTCTAGGAACTTACCTAGGCCAGAGAGGAGCCCAGTTCCCTGAAGAGAGAGTCACAGGCCTGGCAGCATTTACCACAGGCTGACTGAAGAGCACCTAGGCATTGAGTGAACATTGAAAGTAGCCAGGTAGTACTCACCGTGGGTGATCTGGAGCAGTGGTGACCAAAAGGAAAGACTCCATATACTTAAGTAAAGGAGATAAAAGAGTGAGAATGACTTTGTCTTGCAAGTTTTGTGCCCGCTCAGCCACAGTAAGATAGAGCGCCAAGTAGATTCCAAACTCCTGGATTCCTTACTGTGGGCCCTGCTTCTGAAGAGCGTTTCTAGATCCATCCTGGGCCGTGGGGAAGCTTGCTTCCCTGAAGAGAAGGACACAAGCCTGGCTATATTTGTTACCTGTTTACTGAAGAGCACTTGGTCTTGAGTGACTACTGGTGGTAGCCAGGCAGTGATCACCACAGACCTTGGGCAAGGCCCAGTGCTGTGTTGGCTTTGAGTCTTACCCAACGTGGTCCTTGTGTTGGCGGCCACAAGGTTCTTGTCTCACCCCTTGCACAATCCCAAGCAGTTCAGCATGAAGAGAGGGACTCCATTAATTTGGGGTACAGAAAAAAAGAAAGAAATGGATTTTCTTTTATGTGATCAATAAGATGGCAAGCAAAAATAATCAGAATCGATGAAAAGAATCTGAACAAACAAGAGGAAAATGACAGTGGAGTCAACAGTCATAGGGGCTATTTGTGGTCAGCTGATTCTTAGAAGAAGCTGATAAGGGAGCTGTGTTTCACTGTTCTGTGAATCTGCTCAATCTTGGTAGAAAAGACAGAGGCTGAGCAAAGTTTGGTTAAGACAATGTAGTTGGTAAGAAATGAGCAACTGTGAGTACCTGGTCAATGGGTTGTTTGAGAAATTTGATGATGGGAGTGTACAATGGAACATCATTGGGGTGATTCCTAAAGGAGAATAAAGGAGGAGATCTAGCTTCATAAAATAGAGAGGACCTTTGCAAGAAGCCAGTCTATTTCATATATGAAAACAGAAGAGTTTTTTGTTTGTTTTTACTTTTCTTATTAAGTTTAGTTGTAGCTCCCTTTCTTTCTGAAATGTGCTTTGTTGGATTACCTATACTTTTCTGTGTAAGAGTTAGTATTATTTTATGTCATAGGTCTTAAGTGATCTTTTACCCTTATTTCCCAAAGTGATTTTTAATATTCTTCTCTATGTTTTAATCCTGATGTACAAATATAGTTACAAAAATACTCCTTTAGCTACTTCATTCTCAAATGAAGAAATGGTATATTTATAATATTCGATTTCATTGTACATTTAAGAAGGAAAATTAAAACAATATTGAATGTCCGACATTTACATGTCAGGTCTTAAAAATTTTTTCTAATGAGTATTATAGTTACTTGTGGATTTGTTAAAATCTCATTGTTTTCAGCTTTATGGAATTACTATTTATGTTTACTGAGAAAGTGTATATATTAACATCAATAAAATAGCTAAAAATGTTGTTGTGTAGATCTACATTATGTTAAAATGCCCTAATCATCTCACTAAATTTAGATGAAACAGATATGTAATGGAAAGAGAATGATTTCTCTCGCATTAAAGTCCAACTTTATAAAGAATATTATGTGCTTCTCTATGTATTTTTAAGATAAAGGTAAAGTATAATAGCTGAATGATATCCTTTTGTAAGACTATTTTCTCGCTTAGTGATTGTTTCAATTGTTTTTCTTTTTCCAGCACACTTCAATTTCCACCATTTTTGTATGTTTATAATATAATATCCCTATTTGTCTCAGATTCACTTATGTATTCACACACAATTGAACATATTAGTTAATATTGTATCAATGAATTAATCTACAGGTATGCCTCTCCTGTGGACTGGTGCATACAGGAACAAGACTAACAGGGGTGTAAAATCACCATGTGGAAAAAGTAGACAATAAGAGAAAATGAACGCAAGGCAAAGAAAAATTCAGAGACAAGAGATGGAAAGTTTCTCATTTTTTTTTTTAGTTACGATTTGGTTTATTTTGTTTGAATTATGGTTCAATGATTGAATTTTATTAAGCCAACATTTGTATACATTTTTTTTCTATTTATAGGACTCTATTTGGCCTATAATCAAAATCTTGGTTGCCACTAATCTTGGTTTGAAACAAATGGAATAGGAATAAATAATATATGTACATTAAGGACCATCCCATAGTAACTTAAAGTTCCACAGGAGTCCATATTTCAAACAGACTACTCTGAAGTTTCTTTTTTTTTTTTAAATTATTCTTTTAAATTTTAAGGGTACATGTGCATAAACGTGCAGGTTGTTACATATGTATACTTGTGCCGTGTTGGTGTGCTGCACCCATCAACCGTCAGCACCCATCCAACTTGTCATTTACATCAGGTATATCCCAATGCAATCCCCTCCCCCCTCCCCCCCCCCCCTAATAGGACCCCGTGTGTGATTTTCCCCTTTCCAAATCCAAGTGTTCTTATTGTTCAGTACCCACCTATGAGTGAGAACATGCGGTGTTTGGTTTTCTGTTCTTGTGATAGTTCGCTGAGAATGATGGTTTCCAGCTGCATCCATGTCCCTACAAAGGACACAAACTCATCCTTTTTTATGGCTGCATAGTATTCCATAGTGTATATGTCCCACATTTTCTTAATCCATTCTGTCACTTTCAAGATAGCAAAGTTTCTGGATGTATTAGCAGTTTGCTAATTTAGTCAGATATGTTGTCTAAATATTTCATTGTATTTCTTTTCGTGTTACTGAGGTATTTATATTTGAAACCTACTATTTATTTTCCATTTATTTTAAACTCAAAACACCAATTAAAATTCAGTCATTTAATGTCAGCTTTATTAAAGTAAGTTTTACAATTGGTTGATTATTTGGCAAAGATAATCAAAGCTAGCAGTTGCTAATCCATTCAAAACAGCTTCTCTGTTATATGTCTATAGCTATATTCATGAGGAAAGGAGACAAAGGCATCTTGCAACTTATAATCACATTAACAAAGTGTGGCAATTTTAGAAGGTTTAGTCAAAGTCATTTCAATTTTCATAGTAGTAACACAATTTCAAAGATCAGACTCCGTTCCTTGGTGTTATTAGACTTTATAATAATATGGCATGGCAAATATCCTTCTTTGTGAGCCTATCACATCCACGTGTTCTAACACATTACTAATACTCCAAGGGAAGGAAGTTAACTTCCTTCTAGATGGTCTAACTTTTTTTAGACTAATATACTCATGATTTCTGTGATTTTTTTCCTTCTAGGAAGCTTTTGAAAGACATGTTTACACTAAATCAATGTATCACTAAAAGATAAATTTAACTATAAAATTGAGTTCTTTTTTTGGATAAATATATATATAAAATATGTATATAAAATAGTTGTTTTCATATTGGATATAATGTAACAATTGAATGATTAAGAGGTATTCAGAATTAACATAAAAGAAGTGATCATATTTAAACTTTACAATACAGAATGAAGTGACTACATATATATTCAATTTCATAGCACAAAACATGGAAGAAGTCTTCTAGAGAGTACCTAGAAGATTAACCTTCTAAGAATAACACCTTTCACAGTTTTAATTGCTAAAGAAACTAAGATACATGGATTAAAGATTCCAATAACAGAACTCATGGGCTCTTTTTTCCTAGAAGTCTGTAAAATGCCATTTGCTTTTATACGATTACTTAATTATTGCCTTTATAATGGCTCTTCTGGTCATTTTGTTATTGTACTTAGCAAATTGTAATTATATTATTTTACAGACTTGCTTAAAGCAAGGTTTAATCACATTTTTAAACAAATATTGTATTAACGCCTGATCTTTTGTTAGTTATGAAGCTGAGTGTTTTAGATATTTCCATTTATTGTTTGCTGTGTGTAGAGAGTTTAGTCTCTTAAAGTTATGAGGAATTTCTAACTACACTTTTGTAAGATATTTACTCCTATTGGAGTTCCCACATTTCCATTTTTACTAAAAAAGTAAGCTTTCATTCATCACATATGTTATAGTTCTGGTTTTTAGGTAAATATTTCTGAGAGTCAATTACAATTTAATTTACCATTTTGATCCATTACCACAGCAGGAAATAACAACAGTAAAAATTTTGTAAAATAAATATTATTAGAAATTCGAATAGCAATGCTAATGGTAATTCTTAAATATTCTTACTGTAGAAGTGTAGTTTAGATAACCCATAGATCAAGAAAAATTCTGAAATTTAAAATAATGAATCTTATAATTTTTAAAATTTCAGCGAGGAAAGAAAGGGTTGCTTAAAACAATAGTTTTAAAAATAAGACAGTTTCAAATGAGCTTAAACCAAATTTAATGTCCCCAATATCATAAATTATAGTATCCTTTGGCATTTCTAGCAGAAAATTATATGTTGCATACATATGTCTGTATTTATATATACAGATATATATATATCTGCTTTTATTATAGTAATTATTTCATGGTGTATAATTAGTCTTTTGGCACTGTAGTGAATAAAATAAATCTTTTTTATTTTCTAAAGTCATGCCCCATATCTTACATTTGGTTCACATTCATACTGCTTCCTTTAGTTACAACTTTTTTCTAAGTATAAAAAGATTTTACTGCTTCCAAAGGTCGTGCAAAAGCTAAATGTGACATCAGATAATGCGTTCAGGTTTTTGTGGTACATATGTCATCAATCTGATTACTATGTAACAACAGCATGTATAGCATGATAGCTTAATTAGCTCTATATGAACTTATTTTGGAATTTTTATACATACTTATCTAGCTATCTTTATGTTATTAACTTTAGAGAAGTGATTTTTACCAACTTTCTAGAAGCATAAGGATCATACTGAAACAATTCTGATTTTAACACACTTCTTTCTAAACCAGTGCCACTTTTCCCTCTTGATTTCTCACTCTATCTTTGTGTGAAACTACACTTTTCATTGTGTAGTGTCACCAAAACAATAAGAAAAATAGATGTATTTTTTTCCAAACTGTACATGTACCATAATCTTTTTTGCTACTAGAGCCAAGTCTGTTGATCTTTTAGTCTCCTCTTCCGCTTGCAAAACTCTTAATTGTGCCTACTGTTCTAGAGATACAGATGGATTCATGTTTATATGAAGATCAAAGAAGCTGTTACAGAAAGATGTGACATACAGATGGGGTCTTCGATTTTCTGATTTTTCCCCCAGAAAACCATAACTGTAAGAGAAAGACATTATATATAACTATCAGTATCATTGCCAATTACAGGTTTAACAATTATTGAGAACTTAATTACCTGCATAGTACAGCCTGAATTACTTAAGCATATTAACTCGAGCATGAGATTCTATGAGGTAGGTACTATTATTATTGTAATTGTATAATTAAGATAATTTAGCCACAGAGGAGATTAATTATGTGCCCATATTCACAAAGCTAAGAGGTAAGAAGCCAGAATTGTAACTGAAGTGTGTACCAGAGACTGGATCATCAAAGATAAAACATCGTAAACTTTTGCCTTTCTTTTAAGTTAATTAAAAAAAAAATTATTAACGTTGCACTATTTGAAAAAAACTATTTAAAATAGCCCCCTAGTTCTATGAGACTTACAAAGAAAAGATCACCCCTAAACTCAATTTTTCCTCATCTAAATTTCCTCCTCAGAGTCATGCACTTTCAACTATTTATGATGTATTCTCTACCTCCATCCGTAGCTGCTGTTGCTTTCATGTTCACTGTGAGGTAAATCAATTGGCTTTCCATTCGTTTTATCCATATAAACATCCTTATATTTTCCTGCCTTGCATGACTAGCATGCAATTTCATCTGCATGCTACTACATTCTTCCTAAAAGTCGAATGACTGAGAGATTAGACTTGATAACACTGGTTAGAATCAAGTGGCATAATTAAAATTATACTTTCAACCTGTAAAAAAAAAAAATCCATGAATTTGTGTCCATTGACATCTGATAGTGTGAAGGCAAATTGAGTTAGAGGTACTGAGCCTAGTTTACTGTCTGTTTTTTAGTAATTTGTCATTACAGCATTATTTATATCTTTGCATATGACAAAACAATACTGAATATATTAATCTCTAAGCTTAGAAATATGCTTTATATGCTCTAATGATTGACCAACTAAAAATTTCCTATATTTTGTTCATAAAAGCATTTTCTCCTGTTTTCAAAACATTAAAATACCTGTTTTGTTACTGCATTTGTGGAAGGTCCACACTCAAGCAATTGAAACATCTTTCATGGACCTGCATGTAAATTATTTTCATGAAGTTGTTGAGTAATACTGTATTTTAAAGATTTTGGACGTTAAAAATAGTTCCCATGTAGTTAATAAAGCTTATCATTAATAGGAATATTTTTTCAGGTTTCATGATTGCTTCAGGACTATGTATGAAGAAGATATATTATCTATATTCATTTGTTGGCTTAACAGTGCTCTGACATCTTGAATATGTGACCTCCAAAGTTGCTGTGTGGATGAGAGAACAAATAGTTGGATGGAAGCTTTTTGATAACAGGTCTGGAAAGTGAAATACATCATTTCTGCCCCACATTCAATTGCCCATCAATTGGTCATAATATTAGCCATACCTATAAGACTTGTAGAACAGATAAGAATGTCCTTACACCTTGTACAAAAATTAATTCAAGATGGATTAAAGACTTGAATGTTAGACCTAAAACCATAAAAACCATAGAAGAAAACCTAGGCAATACCCTTCAGGACATAGGCATGGGCAAGGACTTTATGACTAAAATTCATGACTAAAACACCAAAAGCAATAGAAGCAAAAGCCAAAATAGACAAATGGGATCCAGTTTAACTGAAGAGATTCTGCACAGCAAAAAAAACTACCATCAGAGTGAACAGGCAACCTACAGAATGGGAGAACATGTTTGCAATCTACCCATCTGACAAAGGGCTAATATCCAGAATCTACAAAGAACTTATACAAATTTATAAGAAAAAATCAACCCCATCAAAAGCTGGGCAAAGGATATGAAAAGACACTTCTCAAAAGAAGACAGGCATACAGCCAACAGACACATGAAAAAATGCTCATCATCACTGGCCATCAGAGAAATGCAAATCAAAACCACAATGAGATACCATCTCACACCAGTTAGAATGGTGATCATTAAAAAGTCAGGAAACAACAGGTGCTGGAGAGGATGTGGAGAAATAGGAACACTTTTACACTGTTGGTGGGACTGTAAACTAGTTCAACCATTGTGGAAGACAGTGTGGCAATTCCTCAAGGATCTAGAACTAGAAATACCATTTGACCCAGCCATCCCATTACTGGGTATATACCCAAAGCATTATAAATCATGTTACTATAAAGACACATGCACACGTATGTTTATTGCGGCACTATTCACGATAGCAAAGACTTGAAACCAAACAAAATGTCCATCAGTGATAGACTGGATTAAGAAGATGTAGCACATACACACCATGGAATACTATGCAGTCATAAAAAAGGATGAGTTCATGTCCTTTGTAGGGACATGGATGAAGCTGGAAACCATTATTCTGAGCAAACTATCACAAGGACAGAAAACCAAACATCACATGTTCTTACTCATAGGTGAGAATTGAACAATGAGAACAGTTGGAGAGAGGGTGGGGGCCTGTCATGGGGTTGTTAGGGGGAGGGATAGCATTAGGAGAAAAACCTAATGTGAATGATGAGTTAATGGGTGCAGCACACCAACGTGGCACATGTATACATATGTAACAAACCTGCACATCGTGCACATGTACCCTAGAACTTAAAGTATAATAATAATAAAAAACTGGAGAAGAGCTAGCTGTCTCTGTCACAAGATGTAAACTTCTTTTTTTAAAGATTAGGTTAACTCATTTGTATATATGTATATGGCATAATGATTGTACTGGGGCATATCATATCACATTATGCCTTTTATTTCTCTTGTATTGATTTTCTCTAAGCCTGTGCTTTGATATCTGTTTTTTTTCCTGCAATATAGTCATTTATTTCTCTATTTACTATGGCTTATATTTTTGTTTTATTGTAAGTTTATATGATACCTTTAATATTATATTTATTTAGATATAATCTATAATTATCACTGAAGATCATTATATCCTTTTCCATCACCTATGTTTTGTCAATAAAAATATACTTGTTTTTCTTTCCATGGTTCCATATGGTAATACTGTTATTTTACTTGTCAGCTTTAATACTTTTGACACTCAGTTATTACAAAGCAGGCAATTACAAGACTTATTATAGCTTCCAAGTTATTTTCTCTTCTTCGACACAGGGTTTTATTGAGTTTTTAAAAACATTAGAGCTCCAATACTTACATTTTTGCTCAGTAACTTTACCTCCCACATTATTATACTCAAATGTACTTGATTAAACATATATGGTGTTCAAAGCCAATATTTCTGTCATGGTGTCCTAATAATTATTTGATTCCCTAAACTATGTCTGGAATAATTTATTCAAAAACAGTTGATAAGTAAAATGTTCTTGAAGTTTTCTATAAAAAAAGAAATATAATTTGTAAGCCATATTATTTTAGCATATTAAATATTTCATTTCATTGTTAAATAGCTTCCATTATATCGTAGTTAGGAGAAAGTATTCCCAGTAATTTACATGCCTTCTGTTTAGAATTATACATCCACGGGTTTCTGCATGTGACTTTCCAATTTCCTTCAATTATAGTAGGCAAAGTATACTTTCCCAACTATTTAATGCAGGTGTACTTTGGCCAATCGAATGTTAGCCAATAAGACTAAAAGTTAAGCTTTAAATATACTTGTGTGGTTTGGCTTGCCTCTGTGGTCCATCAGAAGAAGAGTCTGCTCCCTGTAGCTGCTGTTGCTTCTTACAGGGCTCTAGAAAGAGTGCATGGAATAGATCCTAACTGACTGCGGGTCTTCAATCCACACTGGTCCAACAGGTAAGCCCTGCTGGGATTAGATGAACTCCAGTTGATCTGCAAGACTCATGAAATGAAAAAAAAAAAAAAAAAAAATGGTTGCAAGAAACCACTGAGATTATGAAATGGTTACATACCAATATTTCAAGGAAAAAACTAATATATGTTTTTTAAAAGTTCAGCTTCCTATTCTACATTCCTTTAAAGATTTTTTTTCTGACTCCTTGTGAGATTTTTTTTCATTGCAAATATAAAAAAAATTAACCATTTTCTGTCATATGTCTAGGGGTTATTCTGTTTATATTTAGCCTTACTAAGGCACAGGTGTATGATTTTCACTAGTATTGAAAATTTACACCTATCATCTCTTTGGCTACTTGTTACTTCCCTGTTCTTTTTTTTTTCTCCGTAACATTCATTAGAAATAGATTAATCACCTTTTATTGTGTTTCATATATATTTTACATGTTTTCCATTATAATACTACCCTATACTTAAGTCTGGATTTTTTCCTGAGCAATGTCCATGTCACAAATTCACTTTATTTTCTAAATTTTGCTAATTCCATTCAAATAATGCTTAATTTCAGTTTTTAAAAAATCTAGTTTAATTTTAAAAGACTCTTCAGTTCTTTGTTTATATTACCTAACTTGTATTTTGTTAAAAATATATTTCATTTACAGTTATTTTAATGTGCATGTCTGGCCACCCCTATATCTACATCTTCTATGGTTTTTAGTTTTATGGTATTCTCTGGAAGTTTTTATTAATTGCTTCTTCTTTTATGCTTACCTTCTTTTTTTTGAGTGACAGATATTTGATGCGAACATTTGTAGAGATAATCTAATGCATAATATAAATATGTGTGTGTATGTGCACATGTGTTTTTGTGTATGTGCGCGTGTGTGTGGTGGTGCTGTTTGGATTGTCTTTGTCCTTCATCCCCTCCTTGCTCTGCCCTCTTCTTCCTCCTCTTCCTTAAGAACACCCTTCCTTTTCCCCTCCCTCTTCTCCTCTCTTCTTCTGTTTTTTTTTCTTGTCATGCATTTTTGTTTATTTTTATGTTTCCAACAAGAACATTTTTCCTTTACAAACCACTCCACTGCTTGAAGTAATTTCACTTAGTCCATTTAGTTAAATTGTTCTTCTCTTTTATATTTTCATTTCTCACAGTATCTTTCTCTATCTGCATTTTTTTCCTGCCCTTCTTATGGTTAAGAATTATTTTCTAATCCCACTTAATTCTGTATATTCACTTCTAATCCCCTTTGTCTCACTAAGTCTTCTCCATATCCTTTGATTCTGCTTTGTAATTTTTCAGATAGAAATTTACATCATTAGCTTTATTTTAAAAATTAATGGCAACCTATTTCAACAAAACTAATATTTTGTGGAAATATTTGAGCATTTTCTACTGTGGGCTTATGATTTATGAGTATGACTTAAAATTTGTTTTTCCTTATGGTGTTATTGTATCTATGTGTACTAATTTATCTTATTTTTAAATAATACATAAATAAAATAGATTCTTTCCAAAGTAGACATTTGAAGGCAATTTAGGACAATCAGGAAGAGTAAGAGGCAGAGTAGCCATTCAGTATTAATAATCCAAAGGCAAAGTTTTTCCAAATTACAGAGTCAGACAGACTACTTTCTTTGAGCTATTTTGTAGTCATTATTAGTATACAGCTATACCATCTGTTATCTGACCAAAGAAAGTCCCAGAGAAATTCTGACAGAGTTCAAATTCACATCACTTTTTATCTTGTTTCCAAAAAAAGGGGTTAAAAGATCATTTCATGACATGTTTTTACCTTCATAAAGTATTTCTTTTCTGTTTTATTCTAAAATTCATTGCCTTTGGGTTTTTTTTTTTTGGATGGACGGAGTCTAGCTCTGTCACCCAGGCTGGAGTGCAGTGGCGCAATCTCCACTCACTGCAAGCTCTGCCACCTCCCGGGTCCACGCCATTCTTTTGCCTCAGCCTCCCTAGAAGCTGGGACTACAGGTGCCCGCCACCACGCCTGGCTAATTTTTTTGAGACGGGGTTTCACCCTGTTCGCCAGGATGGTCTCCATCTCCTGACTTCGTGATCCGCCCGCCTCGGCCTCCCAAAGTGCTGGGATTACAGGCGTGAGCCACTGTGCCCAGCCACCTTTGGGTTTTTTAAACACTTTATTATATTTTCTTTACTTCTTCTCCCTGAAGTTCTACCTAATCTTAGCTCTTTCAATAATCTTTACCAAATTTTGGAGTATTTGATTTATCTGTGTTCTAGTTTTAATGCTAATAGAATCTGAAAATTTTCTTTTGTCATTTCCGTTGTTGCTTTTGCAACTTTATAACGTGGTGACTGAAAGATTGCATTCAAATCAGCAGTCCTGTTAACAACCACTTTTATGGCTTCAAGAATTTTTCTAAACATTAACCCAGCGAATTCAAAGCACAGAACTAAAATTTTAATAAAAGTTTGAATGAGTTTTGAAGTCAAAGGCAATATAACTTTTTAAAATTTTATTTGTATTTATTATTTTTTTTCTTTTTGATACCAGGAATCTCTCTCTGTCGCCCAGGCTGGAGTGCAATGGCGCGATCTTGGCTCACTGCAATTTCTGCCTCTCGGGTTCAAGTGATTCTCCTGCCTCAGCCTCCCCAGCAGCTGGGATTACAGGCACCCGCCACCACGCCCGGCTAATTTTTGTATTTTTAGTAGAGACGGGGTTTCACCGGTTTGGCTAGGATAGTCTGGAACTCCTGACCTCAGGTGATCCACCTGCCTTGGCCTCCCAAATTGCTAAGATTACAGGCGTGAGCCATGGTGATAACGTGTTAAGATGTATATGATTTATACATTTCTTGCCCTCAAGATATTACCTTTTTGTAATTTGGTTCTTTAAAGTTGCGAGCAAAAGACACACTTCGGTTTTCTTCTTGATGGATATTTGAATTGCTATGTAATAGATACACACTTTTTTTTTGGTGTACATGTGATATTTTTCTACATTCACATAATGTGAAAGGGCATATATGTTGAGGCTACTTAGGGAAATAATGCAGTGAAGAAATCTTTCTCCAGTGCAAACTTCAGATATCCTGGATAATTGGATTTCTCTTTACAATGCCCCATCAATAATATGTCATAATTGAGATGTAGTTTACTCAGGCCTCTTCTCCGAGATTCAACTACTGATTCCTTCCCTATTCTCCATTTTACCTAGGAATGTCTGATTGCTGAGGATTCTGACTGTAATTTCTCTCTCACTACCATCCCGCCTCCTATCTCCTGGCTTCTGACCTTCTGCTATCTCAATTTCCTGCTGTATATTTCCCATTAAGAAATTCTCCAAAAACTGTGATTATCAATTATCTTATTCAAATGTTGTCATTACTCTTTAAGAGACAAAACAGGCATTTTTGTCCTCTATTTACAGAAGAAAAAATACGCTTATAATCATAATCCTAGAATATAGTAACCTGAAATTAAATTTTGGCTTCGTGAACATTAACCTTATGACCTTTAGCCTTCTATGCTATATAATCTAAGGCCATCTAAACTTTAATGCATGCATCACACAGTTTGCAAAGCTTAAAAGGTATATGTAGAAAAAATGTGATGGATTTTCATTTTATAATAAAGCTGTAAGGTCACAGATGTACAAACAAAAATATAGCATTTATCATTTTCTTTAACTTCTTAAATCATTCGCAGTACACTTAGTTATAAGAAGTATTTAATCTTAACCAGTAAAAGTACAGGCTTGGCTAAACATAAAGATTTTGTCTCCCTTCAATGATTGGAGAGAATGATGACCCATACCTGGATTAAATTGTTTTTGCTCTAACTTACTACACATGAGGTGACAAGCACTTCAGAAAGGTATCACAAAGGTATATAAACAATTAAGTGGACTAAGTTTTTGCTTTTTTTCCTAAGTATTTTCTGCTTTAATGACCAGTGCAGTCTATAGGGAGTGAGAAAACCCAGGATGAGAAAGGCTGATACCAGAGTCTTCTGCTTATTCTGCTGTTAGGTTGAGGTGGGAGTATATAAGCCCTCAAGAATCCATGTATGTTTATGCATATCCAATGCTGCACCAGTTACATCATTCTAGATTTGATGTCTTATGCATTATCAAATGTACAACAGTTGTGGACAAGGGTTAACATAATACATCCCCGTCTCTGTCAAATCAACAGAATCTCTTTAAGGTAAGTTAAAAGTGTTACAGAAACTAATGAACAGAAACTGTGCCTTGATATAATCTGTGTATGAAGGATGCTATGTGTCTTCGTGATAGCAATTTTGAGGGGAAGGACCCTTCTCGTTTATGTTCATTTCTCCTGGTGTTTTCTGGTCTTTGGTTGTGCTGCCTTGTCATTCTTGCTTCCCTGAGCTTTTACCCATGTCTTAATTGAATCTGCTGGTGATCGTGAAAGGTTCCATTCAACGTCTGTATATGTACCAGTATCTCCTGCTCTCCCAGCCTAAGTTCTTGGTGAGATTCCACTTTCTGGATCCATCATTTTCTGACCCCAGTCTTATTTGTCTCTTAGCTCTCTGATAACCCTTTGTGGGCATGCAGGAAAATGTTGGTCTCATGCACAATAACGTCATTATTTTCCTGTTTAGTGGAAATCTCTCTTGATTCGTGCCATTCTATTGCCTTTATGCAGGATGTTTGAGTAAATGGAGCACAGAGAGCTAAACTGATCTAGTGTTTCAAAAGTGCCCTTTGCCTTGCCTCCCCCTGTGATTCTTCCCCTGTTTTTCCTTTGCACTCATGTTCTCATCAGAAGGACTGGTATGTTGGTTTCTTATGAGAGGGTACACTGTTTATTTCATACTCTCGTATTTTTTCTACCTTTTGCCTATTATAACACTCTATTATCCAAGTTGTCCAAGTGTGTCCAGTAATATAAAAGGAGTTGTTGAAATTTAGAAAATCAATTTGTCCAGTTGTAGTTATCTGCTGCTGTATAACAGTTTACCCTAAAATTAAGTAGGCTAAGACAAGAACTATTATGGATGATTCTGTAGGTTAATATGGCCCAGATGAGCAATTCTTCTGCTCCAAGTGTTATTTAATGAGGCTGCAATCATCTGGAGGCTCAACTGTGCTGGAATGTTCAAGATAACTTTGCATATCACTGTCAGGTGATGCTAACCGTAGGCTTGGAATTGAGCTAGGGCTGTTGATCAGAGATGCTTGTTGTTTTTCTTGTGGCCTATGCATGTCTTTTATGCTTTTCTTAGCTTTAAAGGTGGGTTCCAAGCATGCAAAAGTGGAAGCTGCATCTTTCTTAATGATTCAAAAGTTAAATAGCATTACTTTTGCTGTGTTTGATTACTCAAAGCATGTCACAATTCCAGCCTAGGCTTAAGGGAAGGAAAAATATTTTCCATCTCTTGATGAGAGAAGGGGCAAATAATTTGTTTTCATCTTTAATTCCCACTCTGCCCCCCACCCTGCCCCCAGTAAAACCTACCTACAAAGACTGCTGAATCAGCCTGGACCATCCCCAAGTCTAATCTCATGGTCAACACTCAGCAACAAGTTTGTGGTTTGAATCTATTTTTTTTGAGAAGCTATAACTTTTTAGTTCACTATATTTGTATCAAGATTTAGGAGTCATAAAACATATCTGTTTATTCTTCAAACATATTATCCAGTCGGAAAAAATAATTAAAATTAGAATTACACTTTTGGGATAAGATAGTTGACACAACTAAAATTTAATTAGAAGAGATATAGTTATCCTGGGACTTCCTAAAACTAATAATATCCAATCATTATTAAAGGTTGTCTGTGACGAAGTTCCACTGATAATCAGGCAGAGTCATTTAGAATGTTCCTACTAATTTCATACTCAGTAGTAAATTGTGTAAGCAAGAAAAGCCAACATGTTTCCCATCTGTCTTTTGAAAACATTCAGGAAAGCTCTCTTTTATAAAGTCCAAATCATTGGAAGGACCAAAGCAGAAAAGAAGAATGACAATGCAATTTAAAAATAATAATTAAGGCTATTTCTGGTATTGATCTTTTAAAATGATAAAATTTTATATTTTGTAAAATATAAATTAATTCTAGAAATTATCAGTGAAAATTAATATAGGCATTGTAACATATAAATCTCTTGAAAATGGGCTGAGTACAAATGTTCACACCTGTAATCCCAGTGCTTTGGGAGGCAAAGGCAGGAAGATTGCTTGAGGCCAGGAATTTCAGACCTATAGGCAACAAAGCAAGACTCCATCTCTGCAGAAAAAAAAAAAAAGTTAGTGAGGCATGTTGGTGGATAGATCACTGGAATTTTTAACATTGAGGAAGCTTTTACTGCTACAAACCTCAGAACTACTTACAATACCACTGCTACACCTATACTACTTCAGGTTTACATAAGCATTAACTGGTTTTAAAAATTCTAAAAATATATTACACTTTTCTAAAACTCTCAATTTAACTTCTTAGGTTCTCATTTATTCTATAATTTTAAAAATTCATGTAAATGGAATTATACACTATGTAATGTTCTGCTATTAAATTTTTTAGCTCAGCATAATTCTCTGATAAGTCATTCATGATGAGTATAAATTTATAGCCAGTTCCTTTATTATTGCTGAGAAGTATTTCATGTTATAGAACTTCAACAGTTTGTTTAGTCAGTCACCTGTTGAAAGACATTAGGGCTGATTTAAGTTTTTAACTTTTATGAATAAAGCTGCTATGGACATTTGTGTACAGGTTTTGCATGAACATGAGTTTTATTTCTTTGGGATAGACATGCAAGAGTGCAATTGCTGTGTCACATGGCAGTTGCAGGTTTACCTTTTAAGAAACTGATAAAGTGTTTTCTGCAATAGGTTTTTGAATTAAAGTATTTTTTAAAATGTTGAATGTGACAACTGATTTGTTTTGGTGTGATAATAATTGAGTTAGTAGATAATTGTAATGAGAATTCTTAAGACATTTGAATTTATGTAATGTATTCGTCATTGCATTAATTTATGGCATAGAATATTTTGCTAAGAAATTTTAAATAATTATGTTATCCAAAAAAGTTTTGTACACTAATCAAAATGGATTCTTGAAGCTCAATAAACATTTATCATAATTTTTTATATAAATGACTTAGAAAAAAAGTAATTCCCTAATAATAATTAGGTTGACCTTGAACAGTAAATAGGAGTCATATTGTTTAGAAAGACACAAAAGGTAATTATATAGCAAATTACATATTAAGACCTTAATTATAGAGTTGATTAAAAAAATAAATAATGATGCATTCAATTATTTCATAAAGCTTATAGGTTCTGTACAGGTAAAGGCATATTAAGTAGAATTTTTAAAAATACAAATTTAAGTATAGAAGCATTATTCTTAGTAAATTGGAATCAGACTTAATCTGGAATAATTACCAGATTGATTTTATTTGTGAATTATTTGTGTTTCCCATGTTTACTGTATGTTTTTCCAGTCACAATAGACAATCAATGTAGTTATATTATTTGAATTTAAGTGGGTGCCTACAAATAAGTAATGGTCAAATTATATGATAATGTATCTTGTAAAAAGCTTAAATATATCTGCAAGAAATGTAATGTAATAATACCTAGTTGAAAAGATACTACATGTTTTATGTTATAGTTGGTTTGAAAATATAATTTCAAGGAATGCAAAGCTAAAGGTACGCACTAAAATTGGATAAATTCTATCAGGTTTTATGAACACATATGCATATGTTTACATGTAAATTTTTATAAATGAAAGTAGTTTTATTCTGCTAACTAAAACTATGTGTTAATGCACATACGTACACATGTAAACACATGCTTACATATATGCCTACGTACACACTCCAGCTACTTTTTGGTTGTAATAGTCTTTTATCTTATATAGTGGTCAGATGTTTCTATAAAAACCAAACATTTTATTACACAGGGCATAAAAAGAAGGCAGGATACTGTTTGTCATTAGTTCCCCACACCCCAATTTCCAACAGAGTAAAGTGAGGGTGAGTGGTTTTTCAGGACATGTATTGGGTTTGTACATAAAGAGGGAACCCCAACATCATGAGATTCTGAGCTAACATACGGGCTGCTGGCACATCTGTTACCATTTTCTCTGGAAATATATGAAAACCTTATCTTTAATTCTGCAAAGTAAACAGATTACCTTTGGTGAGTGTAAGGGGAGGTCCCTAGTTTCTTACAACCATGAAAAGCAATTCCAAGGAGTGTGTGGGTAGATGTTTTCTATTTTTATTATAGTTTGTCAATGTCCTTTGCCCAGAGTGCATGGAATATGAGAACCCCAAGGAGAATTTTCTCTCCAAATATCCACTTCCTGGTTTTACAATACCCTGGCTGTTGGCCAGTTTTTCTAATTATTTCCCATTCCCTCTGTTACTCTAATATAATTCACCCTGGCTGATACCAAATCTGTTCATCAGCTTTTCTTGTGTAACACTTAAATTTAAGACTAGTGTCAAACTTATACTATTGAACTCAACCACGTCAAGCAACCTTGATATAGCCAGATGAACAAATACCATAAACCTTCAGGTCAACTTCAGAAAGCCGGGTAGTTTTCTATATACATTTCTGTAATAACTTTTCCAACTTGTTTGAGGCATTACCAGAGTCCTAGCATGATAGCCACTTCCCCCTTTTTGTTGGAAGGTAAGAATACTGGTATCATTCAGAACATTTCTATCTAATGAATTGATGATGGTTTGAATGTCTTCTATGGCTAGGAGGATGTCATTGATCATTTTACCTAAGTCACAGACACATTTTATATTATCCTTTATGTTTGAATGACTCCCATTGTGGTTAAAATTGCCCACATAGTACAAGTCATGAGTCTGGTACCCTTCTGGGATTTCCCCGAATATCTGAGGGTAGCTTCATTTCTGAGAGACCTCGGCAGTTATCTGAAGACTACATGATCTATTTGTGCATTTTCTTTATACAATCAAATGTCACTAACATGCCTTAACATAAAAATCACTGTGTCTCTTGTGAGGGAGGAAAGTCAATACCTGGCTCTCACCCAAGAAGGGCAATCCCAAGGATATATGTGGTGCCCCTGGAATTAATGATTGTTTATAATTGTCTCCCCCTTCCACTCAAATGGAATATACTTCAGTCAGTATGCACAGCTTGACAGTGCCATTCTCATGCTTCCAGTGGGGTTTTCTAGCAGGTATCATGTAAAAGCAGCCAGTTCAATGTGTCCTACTTGTCCAGTACACCAACTTATTGATCCCCACAGAATAACTAAGTATAAAGATAGGAACAACGTAGAGATATTTTTGGTGCGAGACAGGCTGTTTTGTTGTCAGTGGCATCTGGTTATGGATGAGAAACTCAGTGGAGAGTTTATTCCACAGGTCGCCACAACAGTTTGCAAGAGTAGCACCACACTGTTTTCCTTCGAGAAGAAGGCACCAGAGGGGGTTTTAAAAGATTTTAAAATTAATTTCTCCCCTTCCTTATATTCCAAAATCTATGATAATCCTTCCCAAGGTGCAGAGGATTTTCTGTTCTTCCATCTGCACAAATTCTGTTGGTATCATTTTAGTAACTATACCTGCCCCTCTTTTGAAATCATCCCAAACTTTTACCCAGACCTTTCATCCGGAGTGGCTGAATAAAGAGGACCAAAAATATTTTTAGACGATTTAACTGGAATTAAGTTTAAATCCCCTAAGCCCTTTTTAGTCAGGCTACCAATTAGCTGGGTTTAGATTTGCTTCTAAGATACAGAATGACAAATGATGCTTGGGAATGGTTAGGACTAAATTCTGAATTTTCACATGGGTGATGGTAAATCAGACTTTTATGATCCTGATCATTATTCAGTAAACAGCTTAGAAAAGATCATCCCTTTTCCGGGGTGGTTTCATTTAATGACTAAGCTGCCTCAATTTAGTCTGTGTTTACCAGGAAAATGCATGGTAAGTAGAGACAGAAATAATTTGCGGTAAAATTTTGAAGCAGGATTCCAATGCTCAATGTAGATAGTAAGGAACATTGAACATCTACTGAATATCTTGACTTTCAGTCTAAGGTCTTGAGTGGCTTTTATTATAAAATGAACATTATTGACACAATTCCAACAGTCTAGAAAGCTAAACTCATAACACATATTTGTTTCCAGAGCAGCTATAGTCTCATGTCTGGAGTATGCCAGGGATTTCATAACCTAAAAAGGTGTTAACAACAGCAAGGCACCACCAATAGCCTTGAGAAGGGAACAATTTGATGTAAGCAGTTTGCTGAAAATGAGCGTGTGTGTTGGGGGGTAGTCACAGTATCTGGAATGTGGCCTCCCCAACCTTGGGATAACCAGGCAAATTGTTGGCAGGAGACACAAGTCTGCCAAGAAGTGGTAGCCTCTGCATCAGAAACCTAGAATCCTTTCTTCTGTATCCTGTCTATGACAGTAGAGAGGTTGCCATGGAATTATCATGGCAATCTGGACAGCACAGGCTGAAAGCTGTCGATTCCAGTCAGTCTCATCAGAGAATGGGCCCTTCCCAAGGGCATTTAAGAGTAACCCAAATGGTTCAATCAGCAATCATGATGTTTCATGGTTCATAGTCTAAGGAAGGGGGGTCTATAATTTGCAGTAATCCTACTGCCTGTGTTCTTCCCACTGGGAATAACAACCACTGCCCTCTTATATCCCAGTGTAACTGGTGATGAGGCTGAAACAGCTACAGCAGACACCATTGGGCTTTGGTTTAGGTTAACATCCTTAAACAAAACACAGGTATGAAAGACACCCTTCTGTGAATTGAATATCTTATTGAGCAAGTAGTTTTGTTTTAGCCAGTGAATTGAGAGTCATGTTTTACCCACAGAAATAGTTATCATTTTTCTTGCAAAGTCATTATTTCCCTGGGGATTAGGTTGGCCACATTCCTCAATTATCCATGCCCATTTGACACATGAGGCTTTTGGGGCCCTTCCTATTTTACTAGTTATAAAGTCCTAACTAAACCAGCCCCCAAGTTTTCAGGCCCCTATAAGTCAAGCCTTGCTTTTCAACAAGGGCACTGTGGAAAAAAAGGGAGCTGCTTTTAAAGTAGCACATCCAGTAGCCATGTCAAAAGCCTAAGTTCCAAAAGCCCAAGAAATTTTTATCTCCTTTGGTCAGAGATACAAATCAGCAAAAATTATCATCAGTTAAAAGAAAGTTGCTGGATCTCCAATACTTTTAAGAATTCAATAAGGTCGTAAGCCTCCTTTTTGATAAAGAAACAAAGGCACAGCAGTATTTTCTTGACTTGTCAGACTATCAGTGACTTGAGTCAACTGCTTTAAATATAAATTGTGTCAACAGTGGGAAATGGCAGGGAAATTTGCCCCAGGAACAGAGTTCTCTACCTGTAGCTTTTTTTTCACTGGGATAATTCCCTGAGAAACTTATGAGAAGAGGAATTAATACAGCTCATCATCCATTTCTGTCATAGATTTAAATGTAGAAGCAAATAAGGACTCAATACATTAAATCAGCCTAAAGGACTCTGATCACAAAATAACTTTAACCATTTTGTTTTCATTCACTGCAAGTTTTGCTCAAGTCCTAGTAGCTGAATTTGGCATTTCAAGGGCTATCATTACAACTGTCAGGAAATCCCAGTGTTATCTCTCATCTGGGTCTTTGAGGCAAAAACAGACTCATAATGTTAAGGCTATGGGGTGGGCGTGTGGGAGGAAGATGATGAACTTTTATTCTGTATTTTGTTCTCTATTTTATTATCCATGCACTGCAGGCATCAGGGGTTGTATGGCTGGTGGGGGCCTCTCAGAGTCAGAGGCTCTTCCTTTCTGTCCTTTTACCTGCCAACAGTGACATTCTTCCACATCTTTATTCACCCATATGCTCAGCACTCCTCCCCAACAGAATTCGACCTGTTGGTGATATGGGCACATGTTTGCAATACAGTTATAAAAGTTTTGAGTCCCTCCTCTCCCTGAGTTCCACAGTATATTCAGATGGGTAGAAAAAACTTCCAGTTTCCCTTTGCTATAGTAAGATGAGGAAATCACCAAGAATCCTTCAGGCAACTGAGGTTTGAATAGAGGGGGGAGAAACGAATAGGTAAATGCATAAAAGAGTCTTCATGCTAATAAGTAAGCTAGGTTAGAGCAGTGCAGTGACTTTTTACAGTTCAACTACCCATGTTCTTGGATGGTCTTCAGCCTTACAAGAGCTCTGGAAGCTAATTACCCCTTTCTGTTCCTGCCTGGTAATGACAGCAACAAACAAAGTAATTTCTAATGTTTTCTTCTTGACAAAACCTTATACAAGCTTTGGAAATTCCTTGATCTTTTCTCCACCCGACCATTAGGGCTTTCCGTTGACTTATTTCAACCCTACGTCCTAGACATAGGCCTTCAAAAACCTTTCCTTATTAATGTACAGCAAAGAGAAACACCGGTTTTGCCTAATTGAACCTACAGTTGGTCAGCCTGTCTGCTGCTGATTCATATTGACTTGTGTGGTTCTTGACTTCCTCTACAAAGGTCTCCAATGTTGTGTCATCCTTGCTTTCAAAAATTTTGAGTTAAATTTTGAAAGATCTGAGATTTACTCTACTTACAAGCTAACAAGTTAGTCTGCCAGTTTAGTACAACATATGTTGAGGGAAACACCATACGTCTGGATCAGAGAATGAACTATTTACAACTCACAGGAAAACAAAAAGCTCCACAGTATATCTTGCATTGTTTTACCACATTCTAATTTCAACAGGGCAACTGAAGACCAACTTTCATGTGCATGTGCCCATAAGAAAGTAAAGAGAAATTTTATTTATTTATTTATTTATAGACAGGGTCTCACTCTGTTTTCCAGTACAGAGTGCAGTGACGTGATTATGGCTCAATGCAGCCTCGATCTCCTGGGCTCAAACAATCCTCCAACCGCAGCCCTGGGAGAAACTGGGAACACAGGAATATTCCACCATATCCAGGATTTTTTTTTTTTTTGAGGAGTTGGGGTCTCTCTATGTTGCCCAAGCTGGTTTCAAACTCTTAGTCTCAGGCAGCCTTCCTGCATGGGGTTCCCAACGTTTTGGGATTACAAGTGTGAGCCAGTGTGCCTGGCTGAGAAATTTCTTAATACAATATATTATAAAATGCTGTCAGATATCTAGACCAATTTTCACTGAAGTTATCTGTATAGCTGTTTTAATTTTATTTTTTTCTCAGAGTCTAATCAAGTTTATTCATGTTATCTTTTTAGTTTCTAGTCAACCTTTTTTCCACATAATGGCAAATTCTTAGAGTAACCAAGCAGGGTGACATATAGAATATATAGGTCATGTAAGACATGTAGATTGTATTAGCAAATATTAAGCCTAGTCTTACTTTTTTTCTGATTAAAACTGATTAAATCTCTGGCTATCCAAGGTGACTCCCAGCACTTTGGGAAGCCAAGGTGGGAAGACTGCTTGAGGTCAGAAGTTTGAGAACAGTTTGGGTAACAGAGTGAGATTTCATCTCTACAAAAACAACTTAAAAATTAGCCGGGCATAATGGCACACACCTCTAGACCAACCTACTTGTGATACTGAGGTGGGATGATCATTTGAACCTGGAAGGCTGAGGCTGCAGTGAACCATGATCACACCACTGCACTCCAGTCTGGGTGACAGAGCAAGACCCTGTCTCAAAAAAATAAAACAAAACAAAAAACTGGTTAAAACTCATGATTCATGACTCAGTAGACATATTTTATTAGACATCTTTGCTTAAATATTAATGAAGTAATTTGCACATGACTTTCTTTAGGACTTTATTTTCTTTAAAAGGTAACATGATATTTAATGGGCATAAAAATAAAACACATAAACACGTGTATGAAAGTATCTTTTCGTGTAATGACTTCTTTTCTCTGGGTAGATGCCCAGGAGTGGGATTGCTGGATCAAATGGTAGATCTACTTTTAGTTCTTTAAGGAATCCGCACACTTTTCCACAGTGGTTGTACTAGTTTATTTTCCCACCAACAGTGTGAAAGTGTTCACTTTTCACCACATCCATGCCAATATCTATTATTTTTTAATTTTTTGTTTATGGCCATTCTTGCAGGAGTAAGGTGGTATCACATTGTGGTTTTGATTTGCATTTCCCTGATAATTAGTGATGTTAAGCATTTTTTTCATCTGTTTCATGGCCATTTGTATGTCTTCTTTCAAGAATTGTCTCTTTATGTACTTAGCCCATTTTTTTTTTATTATTATTATACTTTAAGTTCTAGGGTACATGTGCATAACGTGCAGGTTTGTTACATATGTATACTTGTGCCATGTTGGTGTGCTGCACCCATCAACTCGTCCGCACCCATCAATTCGTCATTTATATCAGGTATAACTCCCAATGCAATCCCTCCCCCCTCCCCCCTCCCCGTGATAGGCCCTGGTGTGTGATGTTCCTCTTCCCGAGTCCAAGTGATCTCATTGTTCAGTTCCCACCTATGAGTGAGAACATGCGGTGTTTGGTTTTTTGTTCTTGTGATAGTTTGCTAAGAATGATGGTTTCCAGCTGTATCCATGTCCCTACAAAGGATGCAAACTCATCCTTTTTTATGGCTGCATAGTATTCCATGGTGTATATGTGCCACATTTTCTTAATCCAGTCTGTCACAGATGGACATTTGGGTTGATTCCAAGTCTTTGCTATTGTGAATAGTGC
>NW_016816437.1:863422-868627 GCF_001698545.2 Rhinopithecus bieti | reverse complement strand
TATAAGGAGTAAGGAAAGGATCCAGTTTCAGCTTTCTACTTATGGCTAGCCAATTTTCCCAGCACCATTTATTAAATAGGGAATCCTTTCCCCATTTCTTGTTTCTCTCAGGTTTGTCAAAGATCAGATGGCTGTAGATGTGTGGTATTATTTCTGAGGACTCTGTTCTGTTCCATTGGTCTATATCTCTGTTTTGGTACCAGTACCATGCTGTTTTGGTTAATTTGCATCTGCAAAAACGTGGAACCAGCCAAAATGCCCATAAATCACCTAGTAAAGAAAATGTGTTGTGTGTGTGTGTGTGCGTGCATACACACACACACACACAAACCATGGAGTACTACTCAGCCATAAAAGAAACAAAATAATGGCATTCACAGCAACCTGGATGGAATTGGAGATAATTATTCCAAGTGAAGTAACTCAGGAATGGAAAACCAAACATTGTGTGTTCTCCCTCATAAGTGGCAGCTGAGCTATGAGACGCAAAACCTGAAAGTGATGCAAAGGACTTTGGAGACTCAGGAGAAAGAGTGGGAGGAGTTTGTGGGAGAAAAGACTATACATTGGGTACAGTGTATATGCTTGGGTGATGGGTGCACCAAAATCTCAGAAATCACCACTAAAGAACTTATTCATGTAACCAAACACCACCTGTTCCCCCAAAAACCTATTGAAATAAAAAAAAATCTATAATAAAAATTAAAAAGAAACAAAACTTAAAAACAATAAAAAATTAAAAAAAATAAAATAGATAATGATAAAAGGTAGGATATCACATGGAAATCATGAGATGGGTTGGGTGATTTAACAGCTAACTGCTCAGATATTGGTAACATTTTTATCTAGCAAGAACACAAAGTTTCACAGATTTTAAGATTTGTTCCTAAATGAGAATCATGAGTGCTGAATGTGGGGTGTGTATTATAAAAATACTCATACAAAGATCTTAACATCCATTCATTCATTTAATCACAAATGATTGTTCACCAAGACAGACATTTTTCCCACCCTCAAGATTTACTTAATTACTAAAGTATTAATCAGGAATAAAGCATTAAGCTTTCAGATGACTTATAGGAGAATTCAAATATTAAGGAAAAGATTAATAGATGGAGATTTTAAATATGTATCACCATTATTATCTAAACAGTAATTGATTGGTCACGGAACAGTAATTAGCTGCATAGTAAAATGAGTAACAAGTAGACACAAGTCAGTGAGATTTTACAAGTTAAAAAAGTATGAAAATGTTCAGAAAATATATTCTACCAGAAGAAGGCTGAATTGAGTGGAAAGTACCCTGAGTGCAGCACAGAGGACTTAACTAGCATAGAGATAGAAAAACGAACCAAAGAGAGAAGAGGAACCATCACTGTCCATCTCAATCACTGAAAAATTTAAGTCGCCTTGAACGTGCCTGTTACCCAAATGATAAACTGAAAATGATATGGTATTCCTAGAGATATTTTATACAACTAAGTTAGTCTATACTTAGAAAATGAGCAAATTTGATTTGGCTGTTGCTTCAGTAGAATTGATTTTCTCTTCTTTTCTGATAATAATTGGATGATATATAAAATAGTAGGTGACTTAAAACAGGATAAAATGTAAAAGAGTTGTAGTATGTTAGGAATTACTGGGAGTGAGAAAGTGTTTAATCGATCGGTATAATTTATAAATGATAAAGACATATCTCTTATTTTAAATTATTTATTTAATGAAAAATTTATTGAAAACTCATCTGGTAAATGACTTCTTCAAGTATACCTGAGTGTGCAAAATGATAAGTTACAGAGGAAAAAGGGGTAACTAAAGGTACTTACCCCATGACAAAATTGATCTAGAAACACAACCAAAATTTTTTCTTTTCCCCAAAATTAATTTTCTAAACAGCATAAGATTTGCCTGGGAAAAAATGGGCTATTGAATAAAAAAAATTGGTTTTGAGTAATGAATCAGATCAAAACTATTTTTCATAATAAAGAGTATTAGAAAATACATTAATAATACTAGGCTACTATTTATGAAGGATGAGCTATATTTCCTTCTAAGTTTGAAAACATCTCACCCAAAATTTTTAGTAATACTTATTTAAGCTGAGTATATTCATATTATGAGGAAAAAAATCTCCACTATTTTTAATAAGTGGAAATGAAATAGTCTCTCCCAAAATGAAGCAGAAGGAGAGCTAAGCAGCACTTTTATAATTCGCTCTTTTTTAAACAGATGCCTTTGCTAAGGAGTATGTACTTTAGTGACCCCACTCTGCACCTTTACCTTGATATTTTACGTTATTATATTTTAGGGTTTTAAAAAACATATTATTCCATTAGTTTCAATTGTGTGTAATTTTCTAATTGATAATTCACTTTAAAAAATGAAACAGAGGAGTGCTGTTTTGCCGACATCTAGATTACTCCTACAAATAATACCAGCTGACAAATTTTTAAATACAAGTTCCTTTAATGTCGTGTATTCAACATGACATTAGGTTTTCTTTATTTTGTTTTCATTGCTGGATGTCACCAATCCACCTTGCAGGAAGAAAGATTAATATGCTATTTAATAATATATTATTTTGAAATGTTATAATATTTTAAAAACTTTGTATTTTGAGATTGATTACAGTTAATTAAATCATTACAATGTAGTATTAGCATTACCTCAGTGTAGACAAGTTAGAGTGACAGTTTTTCTAACAGATGTGTCTGTGTCCCACAGTATCATAAGATATTTAAATAAAAAGCTTTGTCGAATATTTTCATAAATAAGAAAAATGGGATTATGTTGAAATTGTAATTTCTCATGTTATTATACAGCTTTACGTTTCTGGAATACAGTGTGTACATTTGTCATCGGCAAATTCCTTCCTATTTTTAAGTTTCAATTCATACATTACTAGCAAACATTGCAAAACTTTTCCTGATTGTATCAAGTTGATCTTTCTATTTCTGCTTTGTCACCCAATGCCTGTCACATTCACCTTTTATCTCAAACATTTGCTGAATGAAAGCAAATATGAGTTAATAAAAGAGGTAAATGGAATGGCATTTGTTTAGTTTAAGAGTACCTTGTTATTATATATAAGATCTTCAATGAAGGGAATAAACTAAAAAGCAAATTCTACTTTATTAATATAATAAGAAAAACATTGAATATAAGAAAACCTCAAACATCTAATAAAAGCATAAATGCCTGATACAATAATGCAGTTGGATGATCTGAACTGCAAATATCCTAAGCTAAACACACAGTACAATAATACAATATAAGTGATAGCTCTTTCAAATACTTTTTCTGCATTCCCAGACTGAGCACCTGGTCTCAGCCTCTATGACTGTTTAAAAATAATTTCATCCTAACACATATAACAAAATATTGTAATTTTCATTTCTTCTGAATTTGGACATAAAGTCTTAAAAAGGTGGGGCACTTCAAACTTATGGTTTTATATTTTTATTTCTAGCATAGCTCTACTTATTTCATACCCACACTTAATGCTAAGTGAATGAAATAATAAATTAATACATGTTTACCCTTTATTGCTAAGTAATGATTACTTGCACAGACATAAAACTGTAGAGTTTCTTATGAGAATTCCTATTTAAAAAGGTGAGAACTCAATCTAGACTAAGACTGGGGAGACAACACCAAAGACTGATGAGAATGTAGGAGCAAGAGGAACTCTGCTGCTGGTGGGAATGCAAAATGGCAGAGTCATTGTGGAGGACAATCTGGTGGATTCTTGCAAAACTAAACATATCTTTACCATATGATCTAGCAAACATGTTCTTTGGTATTTACGCAAAGGATTTAAAAAGTTATGTCTGTACAAACCTGCATATAGATGTTTATAGCAGCTTTATTTCTAACTGCCCAAATTTGAAGTGATCTAGGATGTCCTTCAGTCTGTGAATAGATAAATTGACTGCTGTACATTCAGACAATGCCATTTTATTCAGTATTAAAAAATAAAAGAGTTATCTAGCCATATAAATACATGGAGAAATTTTAAATGCATACAACTAAGTGAAAGAAGGCAATGTGGAAAGGCTATGCACTATACAGTTTGAACTATGTGATATTTTGGAAAGGGGAAATTTTTGAAATAAAAAGATCAGGAGGGCAGAGCAAGATGGCCGAATAGGAACGGCTCCAGTCTCCAGCTCCCAGTGCGAGCAACACAGAAGACGGGTGATTTCTGCATTTTCAACTGAGGTACTGGGTTCATGTCATTAGGAAGTGCCAGACAATCGGTGCTGGTCAGCTGCTGCAGCCCGACCAGCGAGAGCTGAAGCAGGGCGAGGCATCGCCTCACCTGGGAAGCACAAGGAGGAAGGGCATGCCTTTTCCTAGCCAGGGAAACTGAGACACAAAACACCTGGAAAATCGGGTAACTCCCACCCCAATACTGTGCTTTACCAAGGGTCTTAGCAAATGGCACACCAGGAGATTATATCCCACACCTGGATGGGAGGGTCCCACGACCATGGAGCCTCCTTCATTGCTAGCACAGCAGTCTGAGATCTAACTGCAAGGCAGCAGCGAGGCTGGGGGAGGGGGGGCCGCCATTGCTGAAATTTAAGTAGGTAAACAGAGCCTCCAGGAAGCTCGAACTGGGTGCAGCCCACAGCAGCTCAAGGAGGCCTGCCTGTCTCTGTAGACTCCACCTCTGGGGACAGGGCACAGCTAAACAAAAAGCAGCAGAAACCTCTGCAGATGCAAATGATCCTGTCTGACAGCTTTGAAGAGAGGAGTGGATCTCCCAACACGGATGTTGAGATCTGAGAATGGACAGACTGCCTGCTGAAGTGGGTCTCTGACCCCTGAGTAGCCTAACTGGGAGACATCCCCACTAGAGGCAGATTGATACCCCACACCTCACACGGTGGAGTACACCCCTGAGAGGAAGCTTCCAAATCAAGAATCAGACAGGTACACTTGCTGTTCAGCAATATTCTATCTTCTGCAGCCTCTGCTGCTGATACCCAGGCAAACAGGGTCTGGAGTGGAACTCCAGCAATCTCCAACAGACCTACAGCTGAGGGTCCTGACTGTTAAAAGGAAAACTAACAAACAGGAAGGACACCCACACCAAAACCCCATCAGTACGTCACCATCACCAAAGACCAAAGGCAGATAAAACCACAAAGATGGGGAAAAAGCAGGGCAGAAAAGCTGGAAATTCAAAAAATAAGAGCA
>NW_016816437.1:833002-859588 GCF_001698545.2 Rhinopithecus bieti | reverse complement strand
AAAAAAAAAAAAGAAAAAGGAAATAGTCTGTAAGTCGATCATTTGGGCATATGGACTGCCCTATGAGCCTGAAATGCGTGCTCCCGATCTCTATGAGAGCCTGACATCCATCACTTTCTGGAATTGTCCACTTCTCCCTTCCCTTTTCCTCTTGCTTCCTGGAAACATAGAAACCTTATAATGAAATAAAACAACTGGCTCCACCATAAACGCAGCCCCTTCAATGGGCTTCTTTCTTTACTATTGTATCTTTGAGTTTTAGACATTTCAGCAACCCTCAATCATCTTAACATTTCCCTTAAGCTGGAAAATAAAAAATAAAACACTCCATTGGGGAGAAAAAAAAAAAAAAAGGATCAGTGGTTGCTGTATTTGTGATGGAGGAGGGAACAATGACAAAGCAGAACACAGAGGATGTTAGTACAGCAAAATGCTAAATGGAAAATTTCAGAAATAAACAATTGATAAGTTTTAAATTGTTCATTGTTCTGAGTAGTGTGATGAAATCTCACACTGTTTCACTCTTTTCCTTCATCTCAAGGGAATGAAGAGTGAGCATGGTATAAGGTAGGTTGAGAGGGAAAGAAAAGCCACATTCACGTAACTTTTATTATAGTACAGTTATGTTGTTATAATTGTTCTATTTTAATATTAGTTATTGTTGTTAATCTCTTATTGTACCTAATTTATAAACTAAATTTTGTCATATGTATGTATGTATCCTAAAAGGTATAAGAGAAAACATGTGATACATAAAGTTCAGTACTGTCCCCTTTTAGGCATCCATTGATGGTCTTGCAGCATATCCTCTTTGGATAAGGGAGGCTGCTGTACCCTATATACTAGTAACCATGGATATAGGTCTGTCCAATCACATGGAATGCACAACATTAAGAGTGAATTCTAATGTAAACTATGAAACTTTGGTTATGGTGTGTCAATGTAGGCTCATCAATGTACCACTCTTCTGGGGCGAGGGAGGGTTGGTAATGTGGAAAGCTATGTAACTATTGTTATAGGAAGTATTCATATGTGGGAGAACTCTGTACCACCTTCTTAATTTTGCTGTGAATGTAAAACTGCTCTAAAACCTATTTTAAAAAAAGAAAATGAAAAGCCAAATACATTGACCTTTGTCAGCCCACTTAAACAGACTTGGTGTTTTAAATCAATTTTAAACACTTTTAAAATAAACTTTCATAATAAACACTAATTTAATAAACTACATGAATTATGCGTTTAGGATAAAATCATTTGAGTTATATAGAAAATACTTGTGTGCATGTTTGTCCGTATGTGTGTATAAAGAAGAAAATAAAAGCAGTATTTTGTGGCTTCTGAGAAAAGTTATCGTTCTTTATAAAATGATTAAGAATTTTTTTCTGGGTTAGTTTGTACATGAATATTATACGTTTTATCACTGAATATATTTTTTGTTTGCTTTAACAACCAGCGAGTTAACATATAAATATCACCTCAACAGTAAGAATTATAAATTAACATGGGCTGTGAATGCTTTCTTCAAGATTTTATTTTCTTTTTTAGTCGTATAGTCTTTTAACCCATAACTACACTTCTGGTTATTATGATTATTTTTTAATTGTATGTATCTTTCTATGCCAGTGTAGATCACTTTAGAGGCCAAGTTATTTATGTGAAGGTGACAGTAGGAGTGGTTTCCTTAGCCACAATGTTCTGTCTAAAACTCTTAACTGTAAAGTGTACAGTATAGTATTAATACGTTCTTTCAAGTCATTATACTTTTATTGGCATACATAAGAATACTTCCTGTTTCTTTCTTCTTCTAGGTTTAGAGTCCCAGCTTCTTCTTTTGTCACAAATGTAAGACATTTTCAGAGTCCTTTCTCAGTATTTAATACATGAAGATACCATTTACCTTGCCAGTTTTCACTTCCTGGAATAGAAGAACTCTAGATGAATTTGCAAATGATAAACCTGCTTAGTCATCTAATGCAGACGTCTGTATTCTTGGACCTGAACTAAGACGTATTTTGGCTGTTCAAAATTTTGCCAAAATGATGAGTAATTTGCTGTCTCATTCTTCTGTGATTATTTTCCCTTGGCAAAAGCAACTTCCTATTCTTTACCATTGAAAAGTTGCCAGAAAAGGGTCTTAAACTATAAACGAAATGATTAAATGGATGATGGCTTACATAGGGCGCATTTGTTAATGCATCATTGATCACCTTACCACAACATTTCATTAGACCCTGACATGAGATGCAACCTACAGTTTTAACCACCAAATGACCACAAGCACGTATTTGTTTGCCCTGTTGGCCTGTAGAAAAGCCTGTTAATAAGGCAACATACCCTTGGGTCAGAAGCTTCAGAGATAACCAAATATTTTTTTAAAGGAATCTACATAAAACATGAATTTGATAGTATTCACTGAACCCTTCTGTGACTTGAGTTCAATGATTGTGTTCCTTAGATTAGTTGTGCAACCTGGATGAGTTCAGAAATTAGCACCTGAAACTGGTGATTAGGTGACGCCTGTGTGCCATATGTCTTAATTTCCTCAAATCTGTTGCCTCCAAAACTTCAGCAGCTGAAATCCCGGACTCCATACACTGTTCTTAATTCCCAACATTCATCCAATCGGTAGCTATGCAGAGATCTCCATCTCTTCCCCACTTGTTAGCAGCTGAAGTGTAGCTGTGAGACCTGGCTTCCAGCCAAAGAAGGAGGAGCTTATGGTTATCTTGAGAAGTAGTAGCAATTATATAGGAGCTGCATGTTGAGATTTAGAAAACTTCATTGGAATCAACTGATTAGGACACTAAGGTGAATAAGCTATTTAATAAGAGAGATCCAACTTCCGAAACTTCATCTGTGCTACTAGGAAGATAGAAATATCTGTGCTCTGAACAACTGCACTGCTCTGAGAGATATATGGATATTAAGAGAAGCGGGTATTATTACCATCAGATGGCTGGAGTGCTTTTCATAGTTAAGATTGAGTGGTTCTTGTTTAATTGTATCTAATTCTGCTCAATTTCTATAGGTTGCACATGGTTGAAATGGATACTTTTGTTTACTCAGGTGTATGTGATCTGGTATAGAGAAATACCTACTCTTAAGGGGTGTGAACTGCAGCAGAGAAGTTCTGAGGGACAGTCCTATAGTTGACAAACACCAGAATCAGGGTTTACACTTAGAGCTGTCTGGCTCAAAACTTTATGCCCTTTCTATGTATATATATATATATTTTCTGACATATTGTCATGCTAATGTATTCCCATGCCTAAAACCTATAATTTTGACACATACATACTTCCAGACATTACAAAACTCTGTGAGACTATAAGGCCAATTTGACAAGAGGATGCATTCTGGAATATTCTTCAAATAAGATATTGTTGCCTCTTTTGTGAAAAACTAAAGTAGAAGTGTGTATTTAGTGGTATTTAGTGTGTGTTTTACAGTGTGAAAATATTTAGGATATAAAATGGGCACCATTTATATTTCTAGACATGATGCAAATGGAGGGTATTTTAATATTAAACCATTTGTGTCTGATACCATCTCTGGCATCAACTGAAAACTTAGAACCAATGGGATGAAAAGAGCTGGGGGCTAGGACAGTGGATCTTATTTCTGTAAGATTCTATTTAGAAAACTCTCCTAAAATAAGTCACTGAATGTGACTCAGCACAGCTAGATCACGGAGTGGCGCAACTGTATGTACAGCCTGTTATCATTGCTGCATTCGCATATATAGAAAGAGAAACTTCACAAAGGTATTTGAAACTGAGGCCTGAAAGGAAGGGAGTGGTAGGTAATTCATACTTTCATGATTCCTGCTTGATATATTCTTTCTCTCATTGTAGAGGTAGTTCCATAGAGACACATCAATATCTAACCATGAGATTCTGGACTCTTAAGACTATACTGAATTTTTATGTGGCTTTTATCTTGTATCCCTTGAAAAGTGGTTGCATGAATTTTATGTGGAGAAAAGAAATAATATATAAATGGTAGGATAGTGAAAATATGTTTTGCCCCACACTGTGTTCCAGTCTATTGAAATTAAATATGGTCATGTGAATTGAGGATTGCAGGTATGTTTCCTGTTGAACTAAGAAGTGGTCACATGACTACTTGCTTTGGTCAATTAAATATGAGCACACATGATGTGTGCTTTTTATAAGCCAAGTTTACTTTTGCCAAGTTATTTTCTCTCTGCCACAAGATCAGTCTGGACAAAATTGAGGCTTTTCTGTTAAACTCATATTCAGAATAAACACACAAAACAAAGACATTCTTGACCCTCAATAGACATGTAACTTGAGTGAGAAATAAACTTTTATTTCACAAGCCACTGCTGCAGTAGGGTCATTTGTTGCCACATAACTTAAGCTGAATGAAAGAAGAAGGAAAGATTAGTAATAAGATTACCAAATATTTAAAATAGTGTAAAACTGCTAACTTATTTTTATAACACGGCCACAGAAGACAAAGACTTCAATAAAATTCTTATTAGTAAATGAAAGATAATTTAGTTTTGGGTTTGTTCGTTATATATAGAAAGTATTGAATTGAGATTATTAGAAATAAAATCCATCTTTTGCAGCTAAAATTAGTAGCATTGCCTAATTGTATAACTAAATATATGTTTATTCTTAAAGCTGATTCATGCAGTTTAATAAACCCATGAAATATATAATACAGACAAGCACATTGTTAAAAAATGTTAGTTAATTCAATTTGCATATTATGTGATTTCAAGTAGGTTAATGCATATATGAATGTATTTAGCTCATGATTACTTTAATATAACAGTTAACATATCTATAACTAATGCAATGCCATTACATTTTAAAGTGTTATATTCTAAAATAACCTTATAAATTTTATTGCTATATGTGAAACCTGCATGTAGAATATAATTTTTCCATAAAAATAATGATAATAATAGTAACAATAAATGAGTATGAAAATTTCTAAGAGCTTCCTCTATTGCAGCCAGTGTTCTATGTGTCCCAAATGAAAAATTATGATTATCATTTTTTAACAAAAGGGAAACTGGGTCAGGAGATTACACAGAGTCTAAAAGACAGTGTAGAGATTTGGACTTAAGTAGTTTTATTCCAGGTCAATATTTCTTGACTATTCTCTCTCCCCACACATATGTAGAAAATTAATATAATTTTAGCTATGTGAGTGTGTGCATACACGTACACATACATACATACAGCTAATCAATCTAATTTTAGCCTTCTAAAGGCAAAGATATTTTCTTAGCCAGAATTATTCATTCCCTGCGTTCTCTAAGAAACAGATTCTAAATGAAAAGCTTATGTGCTAACACTTTCTTCAGGTGTTGCAAAACAGAGAATAAGAGGGAAAAGAAACAGGTAACTAAAGAAGGAACCGGGGAGAGCAAATAAGAAAATAATGTTACTGAGCTAGACATTGCTTTGCAGTAATTCAGATCCATTAGCCTAATCAGTTGAAACATCTCCTTAGAAAATGCATGAAATCATTTTGTGCAGGAATAATCTATCTTGAGAAAAGAGGATATAAAATAATTTTCCAGTATCCCATTGGCCAGAGCCCCCTTTTTGGGCTTCTGTCTGACAGTCCCTGGATAAGCTAGAACTTCCATGGGTTCAGTCTGGTGAGAGTATGAGCAAAGTGGTCTCTCCTCAGTCAGTGGAAGAGGTGCTGGTGACAACTAGCGCTTTATGTCCATGAAAATAGTGTAAGCTATTGTGAGGGCTCTTCAAGTCTGGAGTCAGAGCAAGTGGTGAAGGCCTGTATCGTCTTTTATGACCTAGCATAGAAAATCACGTAGCGTTATTTCCAGCGCATTCTGTTTATAGAAGTAGTTACAAAGGCTCATCCATATTCAAAAATAGAGGACATAGATTCCGTTTTCTCAGTAAACTATGGCAGGGGTTGAAAAAGCATGTGCAATTGAAAATATTTTTGAAAATTCAGTTTGCCAATGTCTTGGTCAATCCTGCTATACCAGAATACCTGAGACTAGGTAATTCATTTAAAGAAAGGTTTATTTCTTATACTTCTGGAGGGCTGTAAGTCCAAGGTCCATCTGGTAAGGATCATCTTGCTACATCATCCAATGGTGGAAAACAGAAGGAAGGGCAAGAGAACACAAGCAAGCGACAGGTGGCCAAACTCACTTTTATAACAAGCCCACTCTCGTGATAACAAACCAACTTCTTCAATAATGACATTAACCCACTAATGACAGCAGATCCCTCATAACTTAATTACCTTTTATTAGACCCACCTTCCACCACTGTTGCATTGGAGATTAAGTTCCCAATGCACAAATTTTGGAGAACACTTTCACACCATATCAGTCACGTTGTCTTCTGACCACACTAAAAAAAAGAAAAAAATCATATTTCTCTTATTTGCAAAATACAACCATCATTGTTCCCAAACCCATCAAAGTCTTATCCTGTGATATCATTGCATTAGCCTAGAGCCTTGAGGATTTTGTTATCTAAATCAGGTCCAGGTGTAGATGATTCTTTTCAGTCTGATATAATATCTCAGTGTAACTCTTTCAGTTACCAACCTTCTCATTCAGAAAACATGCAATATAACAAGACATGTATTTTTCCACATGCCTCCCAACATATGCTGTTGGATGAGGTATAGGATATCTGCCATAGGTAATTCCCATCATAAAGGAGAAATACAGCCGGAACACGATAGTCAGTGACTTGGCCATGACAATTTTAAAATCCAGTCAGACATACGCTGTCAGTTCCTTGATTACAGTATAGTGCTATGGAGAATTACAGGTTTGGAAATATTTTCCAAATTCTTGACTCAACCTTCTGGACCTCTCTTTTACCATCTCAGTTATTCTTTATTTTATATAAAAGTTACCCCAATTTGTAGTTCAGTATTTTCATCATCCTTCTTGTTGCCCACAGAAATATGAAAGTCCAAAAGCTTCTCCCCATTTTGTGCTGTCCTGGTCCTGTTAAGCCCAGCTACTACAGTTCATTCATTTGAAAGCTATTTGAGTTGTTTATGAATGAGTAAATAATCTGTAGAAGGAGTTAGCATTTTTTTTCTGTAAAGGTCAGAAAATAAATATTTCTCTTTTTGCAACCATATGGTCTCTGACACAATTATTTAGCTCTGTGGTTGTAGCATGAAAACAACCATAAACAGTATGTAAATGAAGGTATGTGGCAGTGTGGGAATGAATTTTTACCTGGAGAAATATTCAGTGAGCTTGATCTGGCCTTTTGTTTATACTATGCTGATGCCTTCCTCCACTTCTAGCAATTATATTAGACATAAGTCATTTCCACTGATCTCTTTGAAATGAGTCCCTTCTTGTTTACATCCCTGTTAAACTACTGTATGACAATGTCCTTAAATCCAAAGGAGCTTTATTATTTAAAAGAGAAGATTTGCAAAGAACAACCCTATGATTCTCAGAGGGCCTTTTGTCTGTTTGGAAGTCTTTTGTATATGTAAAACAGTCTATAAACCACTGCCTTAAATATTTCTGAGTTCCTGGCTAAAGGTTTTTGAATAATAACCTTGGTTTCATTTTTCTGTACCACCCAAATCCAGGGTAGGGAGCAAGGCCTTGGATTTGGTTTTGTATGAAAGTAATTTCTTAACTGTAGCATCGTTCGCCTTTTTGAAAGGCAGGACTTGTGTAAGAGTTTACTTTTCTATCCTAGCACGTTTGATTTCCTTTATATTTAATAGTTTTATCTTCATCATTCTTTTATTTCTTCGTATAGTTTGCTTTGAAAGCCAGTCAACATATTGTAAAAGTTTTGAGGCTACATTGAGAAGCTACATAAAGGTGGTTTCAATGACAGTCTCAGCTAATGTCCCTACTGACAACATCGAATCCCTGGCCAAGTGATTAGATAATTCCAGTCTCTGGCCTTTTTGAGTCCTCCAGCTTTTGCAGAATAGAGCAATGATAAGCCATCCCTACTGAGTTCTTCCTGAATTGCACATTCATTAGTAAAATAAATGTTTCTTTTAGTCATTAAATTTTGGTATTAATCTTTTAAGCTGCAATAGATAAGTAGACCAATATCTAACTTAAAATATTGGTAAAGATCTCCTCATCAGTTTCCTCAAATGAATTAATATTGACAAACTGTAAAAAAAGTGGAGTTTCCTAAAACACAAATTCTTCAGGCAATTTATCCTTAAAACACAAAAAGTTACATCTTCTAAGAAAATTTGCTTCCCTGTGGAAATGGGAATATTCCTTTATTAGCTTGCAGGAAATTGTGCATGATTCATTCACTCAGCAATGTGATATCAACTGACTGAGAGATTTTAATAGTTTCTTGATTGTAATATATTGAGCACTATCATGGGCCTTAAACATTTTAAAGTTAACTTTGTGCTTTATAGATAATATGTTCCTAAATTTTGAAAGAGTTTCCTCCAATGGGTAATTCAGCTAGCTTATTATTTTTTACTGTTTAAACTTGTAAATCTGTAAATTGCTACTCTGTAGGCTAGTTATTTCTGAAACTGAAATAAACCTATGTCCTCTCCAAAGAAATGTTACTCACAGAAAGAATATGTTAGAGTAAAATGATCCTCTAACCTTTGACAAATTATATCAAGAAAACTATCTCCACTGATTTTTTTTTTTTTTTTTTTTATTTCAATGGTGGTTCAGATTTTTCCTCTGACTTTCAAGATATTATACAAAGTAGAGTTTACTTCCATTACTCAATTCAATTTAGAAACTAAATTTAAAGAACAGACCAGGAGTGAATCACAAATAGTGATTATTGAAGACAATTATAAAGCCCTTATTGTTTCCTGGGAATTTTTCTGAGTCCTTTATATCCATTTAGAGTATTTAATCCTCAGCAGTTGCTGATGAGATAGGTTCACTCATGATCCCTATCTGACTGATGAGGAAACAGAGGTATAGATCTATCAAGAAACACAAAAGAGGTCATTTGACTAGGAAGTGGTGGAGCCAAAATTCAGACCACATTTTCACTGATTTGTGGGTCCATGATCTTAATCACCTAAGCCTGCTTCAGTAATAATCCTTGTACCTGCATGTGATATGGTTTGGCTGTGTCCCTATCCAAATCTCATCTTGAATTGTAGCTCCCACAATTCCCAGGTGTCATGGGAGAGACCTAATAGTAGGTAATTGAATCATGGGGGCAGGTCTTTCTTATGCTGTTCTTGTGATAGTGAATAAGTCTCATGAGATCTGTTGGTTTTATAAAGGGGAGCTTCACTGCGCAAATCTCTCTCTCTTGTCTGCTGCCATGTAAGATGTGCCTTTCCCATTTCCCCATGATTGTGAGTCCTCCCTAGCCACATGTAAGTGTGAGTCCATTAACCTTTTTCTTTATAAATAACCCAGTCTCAGGTATGTCTTTATCAGCAGCATGATAATGGACTAATACATTATGGTTTACATTCTTTAAACATTTCTCATTATTTATTTTAGTTAATATTTTAAGATAATCATTTGAGACAGTTATAACTTGAGAATTCCAATATCTTGTTTGCAGTATAATATGGAAATTGAGGCTCACAGTGAAGCTTTCACAGCATTGAATGGTGAATCTCGCTTGTCAAACCAGTTTCTGGTTTAGCCGTGTCTTCTTTTAACAAATTCTCAGATCTGAGATTGTCATGTTATTCTTTCTTTTTTCAGATTATTGTTAAGCATTACTTTCCTTCTTCTTACAAAACAAACTGTATACTAACGTCACTTACTTGCACATGCACACTGCAGTTCATGAGCTTTTAAAAGAGAAAAGTTTCTGTTTATCACAAAAGTCTTGATGAATCACAGAATGCCTTTGGCATTTATTGTCAAAACTCATCTTTATGACACTTTGTCTTGTTTTCACTTGATTTTGAGAAAGAGGGGGCACCACGTGTTTGCTACTTTTAATGAGTTATAAATAATGTCATAAAAATCTCCTTCTAGTTGTCTGCATATTTCATTAGTCAGATGATCATTAAGTGAGCTACACATTTTGTCATGCTACTATTTTATTCAATGTTGCTTAAATAAGAAAATATTAACAATAATTTTTATGTATCATAAAATTATGTATTTGACAGCATACATGGAAAAGCCACGTGAAAATGTTTTGGCTGACAGTCATGGCTAATGTCCCTACTGACAGTTAGGCCCAACTTCCTGATCAAGAGTTGAGATGATTCCAGCTTCTGGCTATTGTGGTGGGGGCTGAAACAGAAAAGAGGAGAACTACAGAGAATGCTTTCATCTTCTTAGATAATATTTAAGTAATCATGAACAGACTGTTGATAGAAATGTAGACATTTAAGCCCATTCTGGTGATATAAATGAGGGAAATGAAGAACATGTTATTAGACAAGTCATTTCCACTGATCTCTTTGAAATGAGGCACTTCTTGTTTGCATCCCTGTCAAGATGTTGTAGGACAATGTCCTTAAATCCAAAGGATATCTATTATTTAAAAGAGATAATTTGCGAAGCACAGGCTTAAGATTTTTAGAAGCTTTTTTGTCTGTTTGTAGCAGTTCTCCTTTCTCTATGTGATGTGGTCTATGAGGCACTGCCTTAAAGAAGTATTTCTGAGCTCTTGGCTAAAGATTGTACAGGAATAACTTTGGCTTCATATTTGTACCACCAAATCAAGGGGAGGAAACAGTGCCTTGGATTTCATTCTGTATAAAAGTATTTTAATTATAACATCATTTGCCTTTTCACAGGCAAGAACAAGAATTAACTTTTCCATCCTAGCAATTTTTGGCTCCCTTATGTTTAATAGTTCTGTCTTTAACTTACCTTTATTTTATTAAATGTTTGCCTTCAAAACCCACTTAACATATTGTGAGAGAAATTTGAGGGTACACTGAGAATAAAAAAAATGGATTGGAATGTTGGTAGAAATATGAACATTAAAAGCTATTATTCCAAGGAGATTACAAATGGCAATGAAAAACATATTATTGGAAACTAGAGAAACAGTGACCTTTGTTATGAAGTGGCAAATAACTTGACTGAATTGTGTTTATGTTGTAGCATTTTGTAGATGGCAGAACATGTGAGGAATTAAATTAGATGTTTAGCTCAGGAAATTCTAAAATAAATGTTTCAGAAATGGCTTGGTGTCTTCTGACTGCTAATTGTAAAATGTGAGAAGAGAGAGATAAATTGAGGTAAATTGTCTCTATTTTAAGTTATTTGAGAAGTCTGGTAGGAGGTGGTACTTTATTGTGGTTTTGATTTGCATTTCTCTAATGATTAAGAATATTGAGCATTTTTTTCATGTGTTTCTTGGCCACATAAATTTGTCTTATTGCAATGTGTTTCTCATGTTCTTTCCCATTTAATAGAGTTGTTTGACTTTGCTTGTTAATTGTTTAGGTTTCTAAGAGATTTTTAATATTAGACCTTTGTTAAAGCATAGTTTGCGTATATTTTCTCCCATTCTGTAAGTTGTCTGTTTATTATGCTGCTGGTTGCTTTTGCTGTGCAGAAACTCTGTAATGAGATAGCACTTGTAAAGTTTTGTTTGTTTGTTTTACAATTGCTTTGGAGTCTTAATACATCATAAAATCATTGCTTGGGCCTATGTCCAAAATGGCATTTCCTAGGTTTTCTTACATGGTTTTTATACTTTTAGGTTTTACAGTTAAGTTTTAATGCATTGTAAGTTGATTTTTGTATATTGTAAAAAGAAATAGTCCAGGTTCAATCTTCTGTATACATCTAACCCATTATCCCAGCACCATTTATTGAATAGAAAGCCTGTTACCCATTGCTTTGTACTGTCACCTCTGTAAATGATCAGATTTGTAGGTGTGTGACTTTATTTCTGGATTGTCTAACCAGTTTCATTGGTCTACATGTATGTTTTTGTACCAGTACTATGCTGTTTTGGTTATTATAGCTTTGAATTATAGTTTGAAGTAGAATTGTGTGATGACTAGCTTTTTGCTTTCTACTTAAGATTGTATTGACTCTTCGGGATCTTTTGTTATTCCAAATGAATTTTGGAATCGTCTTTTCCTAATTTTGTGAAAATATCATTGATAGTTTGATAGCAATAACATTAAATCTGTAAACTGCCTTGGGCAGTATAACCATTTTAACAATATTGATTCTTCCTCCTCATGAGCATGGAATACTTTTCCATTTGCTTGTGTTGTCTCTGATTTTTTTTTTTATTGTTATTAGTGTTTTCTAACTCTTATTGTGGATATATGTCACTTCCCTGGCCAGACATGTTCCTAGCTCTTTTATTCTTTTGGTGACTATAGGGAATGGAATTGTGTTTTTTCATTTGGCTCTCAACTTGGATGTTGTTAACGTATATACATGGTATTGATTTTTGTACATTGATTTTGTAGAGCGAAGCTTTGCCAAAGTTTTTTTTTTTTTCCTTTTTTTTTTTTTATTAGATCTGGGAGTCTTTGTGAAGAGACTATTTGGTTTTCAGGTGTAAAATCATATTGTCTGCAAATAGAGGTAGTTAGACTTTCTTTTTATTTGGATGCCTTCTATTTCTTTCTCTTTACAGATTGCTCTGGCTAGGATTTCCAGTACTACGTTGAATAGGAATGATGAGAGTGAGCAAACTTCTCTTGTTTCAGCTCTCAAAGGAATGCTTCCAGCTTTTGGTCATTCAGTATGATGTTGGTTGTGGGTGTGTCTAGATGGCTCTTATTATTTTTAGGTACATTCCTTTAATGCTTCATTTGCTATGGATTTTTGACATAAAAGGGTATTAAATTATATTTAAAGTATTTTTTTGTGTCCATTGAGATAATCGTGTTGGTTGTGTTTTTAGTTCTCTTTATGTGATAAATCACATTTCTTAATTTGTGTATGTTGCACCTACCTTGCATCCCAGGAATAAAGACTACTTGATTGTAATGGATTACATTTTTGACAGGCTGCTGGATTTGGTGTGCTAGACTTTCTTTGAGAATTTTTGCATCTATATTCATCAGGGATATTGGCCTGAAGTTCTTTTTTTTTTTTTTTTTCACTGTGTCTCAGGCAGGTTTTGGTAGTTGAAAGATACTGGCCTCAGATGATTAGGAAGACCCACTCCTCAATTTTTTGGAATAGTTTCAGTAGAATAGGTACCAGTTCTTCTTTATACATCTGGTTGAATTCAGCTGTGAATTATTGTGGTCCAGAGCTTTTCTGGTTGGTATGTTTTAAATTACTGATTCAGTTTTGGAATTCATTATTGGTCTGTTCAGGATTTCAATTTATTTCCTGGTTCAATCTAATATATATATATATATTTTATATATGTTAATATCTAATATATATTAGATATTAGATATTATAATATATAGATATATATCTAATATATATTAATATCTAATATATATTATGTATCTAATGTATATGAGGCTAGAGTACAGTGATGAGATCTCGGCTCACTGCAACCTCTGCCTCCTGGGTTCAAGTGATTCTTATGCCTCAGCCTCCCGAGTAGCTGGAATTACAGGCTTGCACCATCACGCTCAGCTAATTTTTATTATTTTCAGTAGAGATGGAGTTTCACCATGTTTCCCAGGCTGGTCTTGAACTCCTGACCTCAACTGATCCACCCATCTTGGCCTCCCAAAGTGCAGGGATTACAGGCATGAACTATAAAGCCTGGTGCAATCTACTTCTATGTTCTTAAAGGACAATTTTGCTGTGCAAAATAGTCTTAGTTGGCAGGACTTTTAAAAAAATGTTAGTATTTCAATACATTATCCCACTCTCTCCTGGCCTGCAAGATCTCTGCTGATAAATTACTGAGAGTCTAATAGACATTAGTCTAATAGACATTACTTTCTATATGGCAAGTCATTTTTCTCTCACTACTTTCGAAATTCTCTGTCTTTGATTTTAGAAATTTAATAACAACATGTTTCAGTGTAGGCTTTTTTTGAGTTGAACTTATTTGTAGATATTTGGGCTTCCTAAGATTTTGATATCCATTCATTTGCTTTCATTTTCAGTCATTATTTCTCTCCATACCCTTTTCCCCTTCTCTGATTTACTTCTGAGACTTCTATATTATTTGTCTGCTTTATGATGTCACATCAGTTCTGTAGCAATCTTCACTTTTTTGAATTCCTTTGTCTCTGTTTTTCTATTTGAGTAATTTGAAAAGACCTGTTTGATTTTGTCACTTTTTTCTTTTGCTTAATAAGGTCAACTATTGAAACTCTCTTTTGAATTTTCTAGTTTAGTCCTTATATTCTTTCATTCCAGAATTTCTGTTTATTTTTTCTGATTTCTATTTCTTCCTGAATGTTTCATTTTGTTCATTTTTTTTATAATATTTTCGTTTGTCTGTGTTCTCTTGCAGCTCATTAAACTTCTTTAAGATGATGACTTCACGTTATTTGTCAAGCACTTCATGGGTATCCATTTCTTTAAGGATCAGTTATTGAAGCTTTGTTAGTTTCCATTTGGGTGTTGTGTTGTATTGACTATTAATGATTCTTGCATTGTTTCTGTAAATTTAAAGGAGAACACTTCTTTTGTGGTTCTTACAGACTGGTTTTGTCAGGAAAGGATCTTCTGCAGTGAAGCAGGACTGGATCTGGTCATGGAGCTCTAGTAGGTTTGCAGTTAGTGAGCCTGTTAAAAGGGGTATAGATAGATGAGGCTTCTGCCATGATCCAGGATGCACAGTATTTCCTCTGGGACCATGGACATTTGGAACTGGAGGCAAATCCACAAGCAGAATGGGGATGCTTCCAGGTTTGGAGTCAAGTCTCTGGTGGTAGACCTGCTACTGGGGCATGAACTTGCCTTCTCAATAAACTTTCCTTGGTATTGAACCTCATTGGATTTTGACTACCTCTTACTTAGGTCAAAAAACTTCCAAAAGATTTCTACTTTTGCCTATGAATAGTAGCCAAATTGTTGTTCTCATAGGTGGGTAATAACCTGACTTGTCCTTATTTGTCATCTTGTTGACTTGTTTCTCATTTTTAAAGATGATTGGTTTTCAAGCTATTTGCAGGTGTGTCTAATGACTTCGAGTGCTTGTAATATGTCTTGTGTGGCACCAGGGATGCTAGAAAAAATTCTAGATATTTAAGAATCCTTCAAGTTAAAGTAACTATTAGAAAGCTAAAGAATGAACATTGCCAGCGTATTAAAGGCAATTGCTAAATATGAGGGTATGCAACAGTGTCTGATTAATTTTTTTCAAAAAATTTGGGAAAAAATTCAGAAACATAGTAACATTGAAAATTGCATTGATATATTTTAACAAACTTTCAGGTTGAAAGAATAGCATTTCATCAAGAGCAAAGGAATTAATGTATTAAAATGAACAGCATTTTTGCAGAATGGTAAGGTATCACAATACATTAAATATGGATTGAATGAGAAGAAAGAGTAATTTATGTAGAAAATTTTGTTTTAAGAGAAACTATATATCATCTTTCATTAGTTTTGCATATTTTGTTTGTAAAACTCAGCTTGAAGAAGGATCCAGATTCTAGAAACTTGTTACAATAAGTTGAAATTATGTTTTAGAATGTCACCAGGATTTCCTTCCTCCATTCTTTTCTTCTTTCTGTTTTTTCCAAGTTTTCATCATTGTCTTCAAATATGAATATTTGTGATTTAAACTACAGAAAGTCTGATTCTATAGTGTGAAGTGAAGTTATCAGGATCATTTTGGTAGACAAAATAATCTCCCACCAATGATTATCATGTCCTGTACTCTGCAGCCTGTGTTTGTGTTACCTTACATAGCCAAATGACTTTGCATACATGGTTTAGTACCTTTACATAAGAGAGTGGTCCTGGGATCTCTGGAAAGACCCAATGTAATCAAAAGGGTCATTATAAAACATAAGCATAATGGGCAGAGTTAGAAAAAAAATTAATTATGAAAATGGGATACATTTGGAAATGCTATACTGCTGGCTTTGAAGATGAAAGAACATGTAACAAGGAAAATAGGTGGCCTTTAGAAAGTGGAAAAACCAAGAGTCTCCTCTGAAGTCTCCAATAAAAGAATGCATAACCCCGCCAATACCTTGATTTTAGAAATATGACCTTCATAATTATAAAATTATATATTTGTGTTATTTTAAGCCACTGAGCTTGTTATATTTTATTTCAGCAACAATCAGAAGCTAATATAATTATTAATTTTAATAAGTCCCACCCCATATGATCCTGATATATGTGGTCTAAAGACCAGTCTAAGAATCACTAGAAAAGAATAAAAATTTCTCATAGGTTCAAAATCAATTCCTAGAGACAGGTCCCATTAAAAACAATAGTAAGCATGCTAAATACCGGGTTTCCAATGCAGCAACAAAGTCATATAGACAAATTTGAATAGTTTAGAGAACTATTGAATCTTGAATATTTTTATGCAAATATTGATTATTAAATCAAAAATTAGTTCTTGTTTGAGTAATATCAAACTAGCAATCAAAGCTAGATATAGATTAAAAGCTGGAAAAGGTAGAAGGTAAGGCACTATTACCACAGTTCAAGAAGGCCTGAGGCTCGCATTTGTGACAGTTATAACTTGGATAAAATGCATTTGATCAAACATTTTAAATTTTTATTCAGCCCTGGGTTAATTGGTTGCATAAAATGTAATCAAGAGAAACAGAAATGACTTTTAGATTTGTGATTGCAATTGTTGTATAGCTAGTGAAGGTTTTGACAGAGAAAGTATATGTTGAAGATAACTGAGGCTTTTCATTTTATTTTTTGTATTCCATTAGGTAAATGTATAATTTAATTAGACAACGTACATGAAAAATTTGAATTGCCTAATGTTATAGAAATCATAGTGTTTATTTGAAAATCAGAACTAGTGAACCACAGAAGAGAGTTCTGGAGTTAAACATTTAAGTGTTTGTTTGGCAAAATATTGATTGCCCTTTAGTGAGTTAAAATATTATCTTGTCTCTTATACCTTTACAGTTTTGGATAAACAGATGGTGAGGAGGACTCTGGCATACAAAAAAATAAGATGTGGGGAAATGATTATTTGGGGTATAATTAGTAGGAAAAAATATGCAGCCTCATTTCTAAGATGGAAAAATATTTAAATAACTTAATATGCACAGTGTAAATCAAAATATAACAATAGATTATATGGAAATATAAACATCTTTATTGCACACTAATGAATTCAACAATATAATTAGACCTTGGAATGTTTTTGGCTAACCATTTATTATTGACCCAGAAAAAGGTAAATGGAGATACATATTCACACAAAGCATTCTACAAATGTATTATCACTTTAGCTGACAAAGAGTATGCTTAATTTGCAAAGCATCAGAATTCAAAATTAGTCATATATACTTATCTATACGTTATTTTAGTGTTTATTGGCATTGCACATATTGACCTTGAAGATTAAAGAAAACTCCATATGTTTTTACATATTTTAGTGGATCTGAGTGAAGGAACTGAATACAAATAATTGCATATAACAGCAAGCAGCTGCATTAATTCAAGATAATGTCTGTGATTCACTCTGCATTATCAGTTTCTATGCTTGTCAACAGAGCAAATTATAGGCCTGAGGCCAATTCATGGTTATGCATTACTTTCCACAGTATTATTAATGCAGAATTCCACAGTGCACATACTACAGATTTTGTTATTAATGGAAGAGAATAACGTAAAGACATTTATTGTAATTTGTATGATTAGGACTCATTGCATATATTTTTAAGTTTATGTTGATGGGAACTACTACAAAGTCATGGGAGTTTTAGTGGTGCTATTTCTTATGCAAGTATTAACTAACATGGATCACATATTTTATTCTTTATATTCCCAGTGCCTAGTCCTTAATTTCAGAGATAGTAAGTGCTTAATAAATGTTTGTTTAATGTATGCATTTCTTCTAATTGGCCACTGGAAATATGTAATTTTAAAAATCCTTTGGCACTTCCTGAGAAAATGATACAAATTTACATTACTCTCCCTTTCTGCCTAAACAATCTTTATTTCCTTCTATCTCAGATGATTGCTTTATACATGACTGGAAATAGGGCTACGACATAAACATTGATCTGAATCCCTAATTTGTACTTCAGTAACACTCCTGCATCAATTGTCTCTCATATCTTTAAAAATAAAAGCTTAGCCTGCTCTGATCTTCACTTCTCCCATATTTTTCACCCTTGCAGATATCTCCTATCTCTACTCTTTAATAGTTCTATCAGTGCTGCGCCAATCTTCTACAGTGCCCTCCTTTACTTATGACTGCTTAGTACATTGGTCTTCATTCCATTTCTTTCTTTCTTTTTCTTTTCTTTTCTTTTTGTTTTTTTGAGATGGAGTTTTGCTCTTGTTGCCCAGGCTGGAGTGCAGTGGTGCTATCTCAGCTCACTGCAACCTCCACCTCCCAGGTTCAAGCAATTCTGCTTCTTCAGCATCCTGAGTAGCTGGGTTACAGGCGCCCGCCACCATGCCCGGCTAATTTTTAGTAGAGACAGGGTTTCACCCTGTTGGCCAGGCTAGTCTTGAACTCCTGGCCTCAGGTGATCCGCCCACCTTGGCCTCCCAAAGTGGTGGGATTACAAGTGTGAGTCACCACGCCCGGCCCGTTCCATTTCTTAAAACACCGAACTCAGGATCATTGCATGTACAGATTCCACAGCTGGAAACTTTCTCCCTACAGCTCGTTCCATGGTTGCCTTCTATTCTACTTTTAAAATTTCCATCTGTGTCATTGTTTTCTATGGTTTGAGTGTGTCCCTTCAAAAGCATGTGTTGGAAGCATAAGGGCTCTACTGTGAATGGAATAATGCCATTATCTTCAGAGAGGATTCCTTATAAAACAGTGAGTTTGGTTCCCTTTTCTCTCTTTCCCTTTCTTGACCTTTCACTTTCATCCGTGGAGTGCCACAGCAAAATGACCCTTACAAAATGCTGACCATTCAGTCTTGGACTTCCGAGACTTTAGTACTGTGATGAATAAATTTCATTTCCATATACATTACCGTGTCTCTTGTATTCTCTTACGGCAGCATACATCGAATGAAGACAATATTCCACAGAGATGTATGTTAACCACCCATATAAAAGTAGAATTTCATTTCTCAAAGTTTCACACCTTGTTCATGTGCTTTATATTACCTATTAATATCCAAACTATGCTGTTAATTTGTGATTTGACTACTTTATTTTCTGATAGTGCTTAACTTTCATGTAAATTCCATTAAACTACATGTGTTTTTCACATTGTTTGCCACTGAATCCACAATTTCTTGAATAGAATCCTCCACAATTTCTTGAATAGAATCTGACAAAGTTCTAGAGTAAACATTTGTGGAATGAATAGACCTCAGGAAGACGTCAGCAATCTTGCTACATATTCACATTTCTGCCTTATCTGTTTAATGCATAGGAATCATATAGTAGTAAGGTAAAAACACGTTTTTAAGATCATGTGTTGAAAAGTCCAAATATGTTTGGATCCATCCTATTATTCATTCATTAGTGGTCACTCAGGTTCTACGTGATTAAATCAGGTGACTAGAAACTCACAACTTTATCAAAGTTTCCTTTTATCATTATTCACAAATCTCTTTAAAGAATAGCGGCAATCTACTCCTAGAGATCTGATTTCTGACCTCCCCAAATACTAGAAAAGAAAAAAAAAAAAAGGAAGCCTCTCACAATATATTCATGTTTCACATCACTCTTGCAGCACAAGTCATGATAATAAAGCCTTTTTACCCCAGGTCCTTCAATCATTGTACTTTGCTCATTTTCTTTTGCCCATAGCGCTACTTTTCATCTCGCTATGTTTTTTTTTCTGTTGTTGTTGTTTAAATCTAGGTGTTTTTAAAGATACTCTCTCCTCTCTACTTCTCTTTTTTTTTTTTTTTTTTTTTTTTTTTTTTTTTTTTTGTTTGTTTGTTTGTAAGTAGCTGTACTTCTTGTGGCAATCTTGTCCACTTCTACCACTGGCCACTGTCACTTTAGAAATGATTTAATAGTCAATATATCTTTTGAGTTTTCCTCATGAAATTCTTTTAAGTTTTCTTATATAATTGATTTTTAGGAATTCCAACTTGAATGTCTTACTAGCATTGTCCAAAATTTTTAGTCTAATAGCTCCAGGACTATTAGAACAAATAAATTGAAGATGGCAGAACATAGACTTAACTACTTTTGTATTTGGAAAACCTAGTCAAAAGAATTTACTCTAACAATAAGAAATGGAATTTTAATGGGTATAATTGCCAATGATGATTAGCTATGTAGTATATGCCCTGAACTTTGTCAGTAACTTTATATGAATCACGGGATTCAACTCTTTAGAGACTCTGGCATTAGAATTAATAAGCCATGATAGCGCATTCATTAGGTATCAAAGTGGAGTAATATAGACAATGAAATTATCCCTGCCATAAGTTTCCCTCTATATATCCATCAACCTTGACTTCCTCCTATATATTTGTCAAAATAGAATTTAACTTACCAAAATTTCATGATTAGGGGCCTGAAGTGGATGCTTCTTTTCATGATACAAAGAGTGAGAATTATAAAATACTTTATTTTCTAAAAGTTATGTGTATTTAAAATAGCCTGATTTGTGAATAGTGCCACAATAAACATACATGTGCATATGTCTTTATAGCAGCATGACTTGTAATCCTTTGGGTATATACCCAGTAATGGGATGGCTGGGTCAAATGGTATTTCTAGTTCTACATCCTTGAGGAATTGGCACACTGTCTTCCACAATGATTGAACTAGTTTACAGTCCCACTAACAGTGTAAAAGTATTCCTATTTCTCCACGTCCACTCCAGCACCTATTGTTTCCTGACTTTTAATGATTGCCATTCTACAGCAAACTATCGCAAGGACAGAAAAGCAAACACTGCATGTTCTCACTCATAGGTGGGAATTGAACAATGAGAACACCTGGACACAGGGTGGGGAACATCACACACCAGGGACTGTTGTGGGGTGGGGGTAGGGAGAAAGGATAGCATTAGGAGATACACCTAATGTAAATGACGCAAAATTTCATGATTAGGGGCCTGAAGTGGATGCTTCTTTTCATGATACAAAGAGTGAGAATTATAAAAATACTTTATTTTCTAAAAGTTATGTGTATTTAAAATAGCCTGATTTGTGAATAGTGCCACAATAAACATACATGTGCATATGTCTTTATAGCAGCATGACTTGTAATCCTTTGGGTATATACCCAGTAATGGGATGGCTGGGTCAAATGGTATTTCTAGTTCTACATCCTTGAGGAATTGGCACACTGTCTTCCACAATGATTGAACTAGTTTACAGTCCCACTAACAGTGTAAAAGTATTCCTATTTCTCCACGTCCACTCCAGCACCTATTGTTTCCTGACTTTTTAATGATTGCCATTCTACAGCAAACTATCGCAAGGACAGAAAAGCAAACACTGCATGTTCTCACTCATAGGTGGGAATTGAACAATGAGAACACCTGGACACAGGGTGGGGAACATCACACACCAGGGACTGTTGTGGGGTGGGGGTAGGGAGAAAGGATAGCATTAGGAGATACACCTAATGTAAATGACGAGTTAATGGGTGCAACACACCAACATGGCACATGTATACAGATGTAACAAACCTGCATATTGTGCACATGTACCCTAGAACTTAAAGTATAATAATAAAAGTCTGATTTATGTTTCAGAACAATATTTTCTTTTAAAGATGATGTAACAGCAATGAAGAAAGACAAACAGTGGATCAGGAGAGAAACGTGCAGAGAGACATGAAAAAATAGACACAATGCTTAGCCTTTAAAAGTAGTTTATTTCCATAGAGTGATTACCTCTCTTTTGTTAACTCAAAAAATATTCAAGATTTCTGGTTTTATATGAGTGTTTAGAGATTTTGTTAGGAAAGAACAGACCTCGAAAGGGCCCAGTACTATTGGAGTTACTTTTGAATCACTCTTATTTCCAGAGTCACTGCCTCATGCAAGCCATCATTTATCACTACCTCTTTCATCTGTTGCAATTCCAGTTTCCTGGCAACCAGTATCTTTCCTTCAACTCACCATAAATAAATACATAAATATAGATATACATGTGTGTATACATACATTTATATATATGGATATATATTTGGCTTAATTTTATTTAAGTGTTAAAGTATACTTTATTCTCCTGCCTAAGCTATTGATTCATTGCTTCCTTTATTTTCTTACCTACTTGTGTCACTTTTAAGCCAGATATTCAGGATGATATATAATACATTAACATCCCAGAATTATTTCCTGCTATTCCTCTGTCTGTAACACATCAGACAAAGCAAGCTAATTACTATTACATAGGTTGCTAATTCTTTCAGCATATATGATACTCTCTAGTATTTCCTGTTTTTTTCTGTAAAGTCTTCAGTTACATCTAAAATACCATTTCCTTGTTAACTCAAGTACATGTGAATTCTGTACATTTTGAAAACATAACAAAGATTTTGTAATTTTTATAAGAACCATCAAAAGTTTCCTGATGTAAGTTTATTTACACATGTATTTTCTTGAATAGGTTGTAAGCTACTTGGGAAAAGTTATTAAGAAATGTGCATTTATTCAAAATATTTGTCCATAACTCAATAGAAGTTATGTTATATACAAATAAGTATAAAACATTATTTTATTTGTATTATATACAAATAACTGTAAAACATATTTCAGTAATAATTTCATACAAAAGGCTCCTCTCATCACAAAGTTTACCAACCATTTTTGGAGCTTATAATGAATGTATGAATCCATTGTAACATAATATACAATGTCATGGGCACAGTGAGCATTAATTCATGTAGTATTTTGAATTTTTTGTTTTAACTTGTACATTGTGATTGAAAACCATCTTGATTGCAGATTTTACATTTCCATAATTTTATTTTCTGCCTTACTTCAATGTGTGCCTAGCTTTTAAAAAATCTTTTACTTCCATATAAAATATTTACATTGTAAATTCAAGAAAAGTATCCAGCAAAGTCATGTAACAAAATTAATTAACCCCTCATATTTATCACCTATAGTTAAGAAAATTGCTAAGTTCAAAATATTTATGGATTTTCTTGTCTGAGTTAGGCTTTTCACCTATTCCTTCTCATTCATAAATTTTATTCATGGCATTTCAGAAGAGGTTTTTTTTTCAAATTACAGTATAGGACTTAGGTTAATGCATAATGTTTAGCAAGATGGATTATGCCTAGAAGTATTGAGATAACAAATACTTCTTCTAAAATGATAATTTACGGAGTTTTGTGTGTTCCTCATATTTTTAGCTGGTCTATGACTCTGCTGCCAAGTCATCTGTAATGTAACCTCATGGAGAGTTAAAAGGTAGGAAAAATGGCACCGAGGTATGTACTAAAAGAAGCTGTTTCTCCTTTGGCAGGCACTTTATAAAACGATGCCAACCACAGATGGTAAAGATGTTCCTGGCTTCTACCCACTATCTTGACAGTCCAAACGCAGTCAGAGATCACTGGAAAAGGGTAAATGCCACACCTCCCAGCTGAGGCAGCAAAACCTCTAGCCGCTTTCTAAATGCTTGCTTTAGAACATCAGGTTCTTGTCCATTTGATTTTTGTTAAATTGCTGACAGAATAAATTGAACAGAACACTCTGAGTAGGATGAAAGGAAGGTGGGAGAATAATCTCAATACTCTTAGCAACAATTGTGTTGTAAAAATCACCATGGTATCTTGGCACATTCATATAGCTGAGGGAACTGTTTATTTTGAGTGTACATTTTATTCAAATCTCTGTCCAGTCCTCAGCAAGATAGTTTAAAAATAAAGTTTATAAATGAATGACATGCTTTTATCATAATAATGAAGTTTATCTGTTTAACCAAATGAATTCTATCCAAATAAGAGCATTAAAAACTGACACACTAAGTTTACATTAAATCGGGAACATAAGTGTGGTATCTAGTTTACTCACTAAGGGAATTTGAAGAAAAAAAAGAATCGTTTTTCCTTAATTTCCAAAGCAATAGCCAATTCAATATAAAATCATTTTGTAAGAGGGCAGGTTTAATGAAGATCAAAGAGTTCTGGATTATTAGGATTAACTATAGTTCATAATAAAAGTTATTTTAATAAAATAAAACAAAGTGGAACAAATGTGATAGTCTCAATATAGTCTACTTATCCATTGGATTTTTTTTCTCACAAACTATATTTCAGTCTGAATTAAACTTCATTGAATTAGCTCTTGATGTAAATATCTTAATGCCTTTGATATTTTATTTGCATATGCAGCTTTTTAACTTGATAGGCAATAACACATTTTCTCTTATGTTTCTTCTAATCAAGGAAATTTGAAATATGTTTGACTCAACAGTCTTCCTTATTCTATGTATTCAAATTGATTGACTAAAACTTTTAACTGTTATCTCTCCACCAGTTTACACATATAAGTCCTTGTACAAGCATACTTTGTATTTGTATTACTAAATCCTTTTCTGCAAAAATCTCCCTGTACAAGCCCTTTAACAAATTGTGAATGCACAAAATTATCTTCAGTGTCTATTAATTTCATTGCCCAAAGTCACAATCATTGAATATATTTCTAACATGACACTCCCCACTATTCTATGACGTGAATTTTGTGGAGAGAGAAATGCACTGACTGGCTTATTATGATTTTGAAACAGGAGAGTTCCCTGATCATTCTTGCAGGACGTGAGACAGGGGTGTGGCTCGCTTGTTCAGTTACTGCCACTGCTCAAATCCCTTGTGGGAGTGGGAGCATGTAGATAGACAGGTGTAGAGGCTGGGACAAGCACTTTGGGCTCCAGCCCCATGGTAGTGTCTGGAGTAGGGAGGTGCCTGCTAACCCAGTGTTACAATGCTCTCTTAGCTTTGTCCTCTGTAGATGGCTTTAAGTGTTAATCAACTCTATGGACTCTCTGCTTTTTCGAAAGGGCCGAGGGCCAGTGTGACAGCTTTCTGTATCCTGAGTTCTTGCCCAGCATCCCTTAAGAATCAGGTCACACAGGGGCTTGAAGGATGAATGTGAGGTTTTATTGCATGGTGGAGGTGACTCTCAGTGGGATGGATGGGGAGCTGGAAGGTGGATGGAGTGGGAAGATGATGTTCCCCTGGAGTTAGGCTATCTAGCTACCAAACTCCTCTCAGACTGTCCCCAGCCAGACTCTTCTCATGGTTCAGACGTTCCTCCTCTTCTCTCTTTCTCTACCGTGTCATTCTGCCATTCGTCTGCTTGTCTCATCTCCTCATCTGCTGGTCTGCTCTGGAGCCTGGAGTTAAGAGGTTTATATGGGTAAAGCTTAGGGGGCTTGTGGGCCAAAAGGAAACTTTTGGACATGAAAAGGAATGCTTGTTCTCATTTAGGACCGCAGATATCCAGGCTTGAGGGTGGGGCCTTTTCCTGGGAATTACCCTCTTCTATCAAGTGTTCCTGTCTCCTGTCCATTATCAATTTGATAATCCAAACACATTATTTTTAATAAAAAAGTCTGCTGGGGTATTTTAAATTATCTTTAGATTATTTATTATTTGAGTTTTTATGTTATGCACTAAGTTAACAGTTACTTTTCATACATTACATTAGCAATGATATCTGTGTTTGCAGTCCTCCATGAGTTCTCTACTCTGTACCACAAATGTCTCTTTTCAATAATTCATATGATCCTAATAATGACTTCAAATTAATAGTAATGAATGCTATTTACAGCAATTACAGAGAAACAGTTGTTGCATTGACAAATCAATTACAACAATGTAGTTCACTGAATCCATCATAACTACTTCTGTTTGACCAGTTATTTAAGGTCAAATTCCAAATAGGTGGATACCAAAATCAGTTTCTGCTGGAGTTTGTATAATATGTCCTTTACCCCGAGGAATTACTTTATTAATCCAGATTTAAAGAGTGGATGGAAAAATGAATTCCTAAAGGATTTGGATTCTGAAACTTTGGAGTTGAGGTGAGAAGATTGAAGAGGAGGGAAATATCTTTGTGATACCCACTTTCGTTTTCATAGCTTATCTTAGAGCACTGAGAAGGCATAATTAGTGAAGAGCAAAATCTATTAACTAAATTGTAAGAAGCCTTTCTCTTATACCTTTTTGTATGTTCTGGGAAACTAGACAATTTTTGCAACCTCCATCACTCCTGTTGGATATCTGTTGTTAGTGTTTAACGCAAGGGTAAATGGCAAAACATTTAAAGGTGGTTTGGGAAAAGAAGGGTATTCTTCAATTGTGCGGAGTAAAATGATAGAGGCTAGCAATATTAAAAACATTTTTTTCTTATATTTGAGCTTGTTTCCATTCATTTTTATCATTAACTTGGTTAATAAGCCTAACAAAAAAATCCATATTTATATTGAAAATAAATTGTGGGGGGCGGAGCAAGATGGCTGAATAGGAACAGCTCCAGTCTCCAACTCCCAGCGCAAGCAACACAGAAGACCGGTGATTTCTGCATTTTCAACTGAGGTACTGGGGTCATCTCACTAGGGAGTGCCGGACAATCGGTGCTGGTCAGCTGCTGCAGCCCGACCAGCGAGAGCTGAAGCAGGGCGAGGCATCGCCTC
>NW_016816437.1:824883-831085 GCF_001698545.2 Rhinopithecus bieti | reverse complement strand
CATCAGAGAAATGCAAATCAAAACCACAATGAGATACCATCTCACACCAGTTAGAATGGCAATCATTAAGAAGTCAGGAAACAACAGGTGTTGGAGAGGATGTGGAGAAATAGGAACACTTTTACACTGTTGGTGGGATTGTAAACTAGTTCAACCATTATGGAAAACAGTATGGCAATTCCTCAAGGATCTAGAACTAGATGTACCATATGACCCAGCCATCCCACTACTGGGTATATACCCAAAGGATTATAAATTATTCTACTACAAAGACACATGCACACGTATGTTTATTGCGGCACTATTCACAATAGCAAAGACTTGGAATCAACCCAAATGTCCATATGTGACAGACTGGATTAAGAAAATGTGGCACATATACACCATGGAATACTATGCAGCCATAAAAAAGAATGAGTTTGCGTCCTTTGTAGGGACATGGATGCAGCTGGAAACCATCATTCCTAGCAAACTATCACAAGAACTGAAAACCAGACACCGCATGTTCTCACTCATAGGTGGGGATTGAACAATGAGATCACTTGTACTCAGGAAGGGGAACATCACACACTGGGCCCTATCATGGGGAGGGCGGGAGCGGGGAAGCATTGCATTGGGAGTTATACATGATATAAATAATGAATCGATGGGTGCTGACGAGTTAATGGGTCCAGCACACCAACATAGCACAAGTATACATATGTAACAAACCTGCATGTTATGCACATGTACCCTAGAACTTTAAGTATAATAAAAAAAGAAAATAAATTGTAAACCTCAATATAAATCCGTAAAAGGTACAATATGGTAATATATTTATGGCATAAAATATTATCAATAATTTTAAATGACTGAGAATTATGTGTGCTCGTGTGTAGATTATTAAGCATATTCGTGAATATAGAGCAATTTTCAAACTAGTTTCAAGTCATGCACAAATGTTTTATCTTTTGGAAGATTATATAAAATATACACATATATATAGACATATGCAAATCTATACATAAGTATGAGCATATATAACATTAAATATGTTATATTTCATATACTGTATGTGTGTGTTTATAGAAGTGCACAATCACATACACACACGCATCCTTGGAGCTTATACATTAAAAAAGGATAAATTTGGTAGTTAAAAGCAGATTTTATTCCTAATTGTAATGTTTTGTTATTCTAGAAAGTGAAATGTATTTGTTAATTATTAGTGCATGAATGTGACAATTAACCAAATTATTAACTAAAATTACATATAGAAAAACCAATTTATTGAGGATTTATTAATACAGGATTGGTACCAAATCTTTAGTAGGAATATTTGAGGAAAGCTTATAATACAGTCTTTAAATATATTGATCTTCTTTTTTTTTAATACACCTCTTAATAAAAAAGAAGAAAAAAAAGCTGTTTTTTTTCTTTTTGAGACAAGATCTTGTTCTGTAACCCAGCCTGGAGTGCAATGGCACAAGCTGTGTTCACTGTAACCTTCACATCCCGGGTGCAAGCAATTTTGGTGCCTCAGCCGATAGAGTAGGTGGATTACAGGCCCATGCCATCACGCCCGGCTAATATTTGTAGTCTTATAGGGACGGGGTTTCATCATGTTGGCCAGGCTGGTTTTGAACTCGTGGCCTCAAGTGATCGGGCTGTCTTGCCTCCTCACAAGTGCTGGGATTACAGGCATGAGCCACCATACCTGGCCTCTTAAAAATATTTAAGCCACCATACAGTTTCAATTTTCTCTAAATACTAAAATTAATATTTCCACTATGTTTTGTGTCAGTGATTTTGCATTACCGTAATATTTTAAATTTAAGTTATTGCAGTTTTTAGAGGTCATTAACACACTAATCTGTATCTACACATAAAAGGTCTTGAAATCACATTATAAAATAATAAAGCTGAAGAACATCAGTATTGACAACTAAGCCTGATTAGATCAGATATAGATACAAGTGTGCCCATACATTTAGTTGAAGAGAAATATGAAAGAGAAATAAGATGCAGTCAGCATATTTACAATACTATACTTAAGTCCAACTTAAAGTTGCTGGGTATTTTCTATGATTCTCCCTCACATCCAGTTAATCAAGCTTTTCATCATTCTCCTAAATAGTTCTTAAAAATCTGGATGTCTATTTATCCTTTCTTTAGATACACTCATTTCAACTACCACAATCATCCTATTTATAAATTTTACACAAGTCCTATCCTGTTTGTCTCTTGTCGGTTTTCCACACTGCAGCTAAAGTTATATTCCAAACAATGGTTTTCATTATGTCAGGGTGTTGTTCAGTGTCTTTTGAAGTCCTGATAGTTTTCTTAAAATAAAATCCAAATTGTCTAACATGGTCCACAAGAGCATTTCAAACACAAATGCTGCTGAATGATGCATCCTCATATTCTTGTTTAATTTTATTTTTAATTTTATTGTATTTTTATTCTTTTTTAAAATTTTACTCTAAGTTCTGGGGTACATGTGCAGAACCTGCAGGTTTGTTACATAGGTATACATATGCCATAGTAGTTTGCTGCAACTATCAACCCGTCATCAGGGTTTTAAGCCCCGCATACATTAGGTATTTGTTCTAATTCTCACCCTCTCCTTGCTCCCCACCCCCTGACAGGGACTGGTGTGTGATGTTCCCCTCCCTGTGTCCAGGTATTCTCATTGTTCAACTCCCACTTATGAGTAAGAACATGCAGTGTTTGGTTTTCGGTTCCTGTGTTAGTTTGCTGAGAATGACTTGCAGCTTCATCCATATCCCTGCAAAGAACATGAACTCATTCTTTTTTATGACTGCATAGAAATAGGCAAAGACTAAACACCAAAAGCATTTGCAACAAAAGCCAAAATAGACAAATGGGATCTAATCAAACTAAAGAGATTCTGCACAGCCAAAAAACTATCATGAGAGTGAACAGGCAACATAGAGAATGGGAGAAAATTTTTGCAATCTACCCATCAGGCAAAAGTCTAACATCCAGAATCTACAAGGAACCTCAGCAAATTTAGAAGAGAAAAACAGCCCCATCAATAAGGGGGCGAAAGATATGAACAGACACTTCTCAAAAGAAGAAACTTACGTGACCAACAGGCCTCCTCATATTCTTATGAATGATAAACACTCTGGCCCTCCTCAATTGTTCACTTCTCACTTAAATCTATGAGTTGTTCTATTTTGGCCCTTTGTGGATCTTGCTCTCTTTACATTTATCTTCACCTGGATAAGCCATAGTCTTCATTTGAAGTCTGCTTTCCCCTGGAATAGTTTAGTTTTCCTGGTACATTTTCATAACTAAGTGTTCCTATGTCTTTATATATTTTTCTTATAGCCTTTACCTCATTATTGACATACAGTTTTCTTTATTTCCTATAATGCAACATTTATGTCATGATCACTATTATATTTCAGACATAATACACCATGACACAAAACAAGGGCTCAGTACTGTAGCATGGCAAAATAGAAGCATTCAAAAAGGATTAATCAACCAATCAATCAAGTTAGAGTAACAAGGTGAGTAACAAGGTGGCAAATCTTATAAGGAAATAAAACTTTCTGTTAATTATAAATGCACAGTCACTTGCAATGAAGTAGCGAGTTACATTTTATCTTTTGTGACCAAGCAAAGGTAGCTGTCAAATTATATGATTTTTTTTCTAGCCTACATCAATTTACTTAGTATTTTGCATGACTTCGAGACAAATTGATTGTTTTCAATGGTGAATACCTTAACTGGTTCCAAAAACATTATATACTTTATTGAGTGTGATTATTTCCTCTGTTAACATCTAATGCTAATGATTTCATTTGATTTTGTTAGTGTTTCTAAGTATTACGGCTTTTTTGTTTTGTGTAGTGATGTGGGAATTGGAATGAGCCTTACATTTTAATATTATACCAATGAAAGCACTTGAGCAAAATTAGGTTATTGCTTGGATAAAGTAATAGCAAGATGCAATGGAAAAAAACAAAAATAGCTGAGCAGGACAATATATAGATGAAGAAAATTTTTATTAATAAGGTGAAAGCAAGGCATGAAAAGTAGTGCTTGATGTTCAAATGTGTTTTAATGAACATAAGAAGTCTATTAATATTCCACCATTGTCCATATAAAATACTATGACTTTGCAACATTTTATTTTTAAAAGTTGATATGTCTCTGTGGTACAATTTGATGCGTTGATATATATTTTTTTTTTTTTTTTTTTTTTTGAGGCGGAGTCTCGCTCTGTTGCCCGGACTGGAGTGCAGTGGCCAGATCTCAGCTCACTGCAAGCTCCGCCTCCCGGGTTTACGCCATTCTCCTGCCTCAGCCTCCCGAGTAGCTGGGACTACAGGCGCCCGCCACCTCGCCCGGCTAGTTTTGTATTTTTAGTAGAGACGGGGTTTCACCGTGTTAGCCAGGATGGTCTCGATCTCCTGATCTCGTGATCCGCCCGTCTCGATATATATGTTGTATAATGATCAATCAGGGTATTAATCATATATATCACCTCATACATGTTTCCTTTTTTGTGGTACAAATATTCAAAATTCTCTCTTCTAGCTATTTTGTAATATACAATGCTTACTGTTAATGATCATCACCCTGCTGTGGAAAAAACACTAGATTTTACTCATCCAATCTAATCGTTTTGAAATAACTTGGTACCAATTGACCAACCTCTTCCCACCCTCCATTCCCTTCTCCCCACCCCAGACTCCAGTGTCCAGTGTACTAATATCTGCTTCTATGATAGCAACCTTTTTTTTTTTTTTTTTTTTTTTTTTTTTTTTTTTTTTTGTAATTCCACATGAGTAAAATCATATGGTAGTTGTCTTTCTGTGTCTGGCTTATTTCACTTAACGTGATGTCCTACAGGTTCAACCATGTTGTTGCAAATTGCAGAATTTTGTTATTTTTCATGGCTGAATAGTGTTCCATTGTCTTAAATACATTATGTTTTCTTTATATGTTTATAAATTTTGGTCATAGGTTGGTCTCTTTGACATGCTGATTTTCTTTTATTTATTTATTTATTTTTGGTTATATATCCAGTAGTGGGATTGCTGGATCATATAGTAGTTCTCTCTGTAATTTTTTTTTTTTTGGAATCTCTATACTGTTTTCGATAGTGCTGTGCTAATTTACAATCCCACCAACAGTGTGTAAGTGTTCTTGTCTCTCCATATCCTCACCAATACTTGCTTTCTTTTGTCTTTTGATAAATAGCCATTCTAACTGGAGTGAAGTGATACCTCATTGTGATTTTAATTTGTATTTCCCTGATCATAAGTGATGTTTAACATTTTTTTATTAACCTGTTGGCAATTTCCATCTCTTCTTTTGAGAAATGTGTCTTTTGTCCACATCCTCACTAATGTCTGTTATTTTTTGACTTAGTAATAGCCATTCTGACTGGAGTATGATGGTATCTCAATGTGGTTTTACTTGCATTTCTCTGATGTTCATTGATATTGAACCTTTTTTCATGTGCATTTTGGCCATTTATGCCTTCTTTTGAAAAATGTCTATTTGTGGGTTTTGTGCATTTTAATGATGATTTTATTCCTGTTGAATTGTTTTGAGTTTCCTGTAGATTCTGGATACTAGTCCTTTGTTGGATGCATAGTTACAAGTATTTTCTCCCATTCTGTAGGTTATCTGTTTCCCCTGCTGATCATTTATTTTGCTGTGCAGAAGCTTTTTTAGTAATTCTCATTTATCAATTTTTGATTTTGTTGTATTTGCTCTTGTGGTCTTACTCATTAACTTTTTGCTTAGGCCAATATCCAGGAGTCTATCTTAAACTTTTTACAGCATTTTTATAATTCCAGGTATTATATTTATTTATTTTTTAATTTTTTTTTATTATACTTTTAAGTTCTAGGGTACATGTGCATAACGTGCAGGTTTGTTACATATGTATACTTGTGCCATGTTGGTGTGCTGCACCCATCAACTCGTCAGCACCCATCAGTTCATCATTTATATCATGTATAACTCCCCAATGCAATCCCTCCCCCCTCCCCCCTCCCCATGATAGGCCCCAGTGTGTGATGTTCCCCTTCCCGAGTCCAAGTGATCTCATTGTTCAGTTCCCACCTATGAGTGAGAACATGCGGTGTTTGGTTTTCTCTTCTTGTGATAGTTTGCTAAGAATGATGGTTTCCAGCTGCATCCATGTCCCTACAAAGGACGCAAACTCATCCTT
>NW_016816437.1:815636-822684 GCF_001698545.2 Rhinopithecus bieti | reverse complement strand
AATTCCTCTAAGTCTCAGTTTCTATATGTAATGAAGACAAAGGCTTCTAATTCTAATTCGTAGGGTTTCCAGGAAGAATAATTGAGTCAATATATATAAAATTCAGGTGAATAATAATTTAATATATGTTAACATTGACACTGAGTTGCAGTACACATTAAGTTTATCCATTTGTCTTAACTAAAATTTCTGAACAAATAAATACTTTTTCTTAAACCGTGTAAACATGTTCATTTGAAACTGAATTATGACACTAGTTACACAAAGACAGTTTCATATTTCTATGGAAATTTTTCTATTAAAAGTCCGTGGGCAAATACTTTTAAAATATTTCAGTTGTCAACATTATAGAAATTAATTTTAAAATCAGTACTACTGAAATTTAAATTTGAAGCAAAATAAAATTTACTTATTTATTCATTTTGCATCATTTCCAGAAATGTTCACTTCTTTTTAATACTGTTTGCTACAAAAATTACTTTAATTGTACTTTGGTTTTCAAGAATTTCCTTTAATTATAATTTATTTACCTAAAAAGGCATATTTGAGGTAATGGCATTGGCTTTCTAGGAAAATTTATTATGGCTAGCTTTTGTATAATGAAATATTTTAGAGTGCTTTGAAAAAGGCACCAAGATTTTTTTGCAAATTAGCTACTGAACCAATTTACCCAAAATAATAAAAATGTTATTTCTGTAAATTAGAAAGATGCTGTCTTCAGTTAAAAATTTCACCAACAAATAATTAAATTAATGGAAGTTTTAAAAATATGCACTTTAGACATATAACTACAAATAAAACTTAATAACAGAGATCAGAAATTTGTGTACAGTTACTTTATTAATTTTTTAAATTGAGATATAACAAACATAAAAAAGAGGGCACAAATCTTATGTGAGAAGTTCAATAAATTATCAAAAAGTTAATATAACTATGCAGCCACCACATAAATTTAGAAAAATAATAATAGTAAGACTATAAATATCTAATCACGTTTTCCCAAAATAACTATAATATTTAATTATACTTTTATGGACTCATTTTCATTCTTTTGAACTTTATGTGACAGTAATAATCTAGTATCTACGTTTTGCTTCTTGTATGTTTCAATTAATATTATGTTGTTTCATGTAGCAATATTCCATTTATTTTCAATGTTATGTAAAATTATATAAGTAATAAGGCAATGCATTTTTTTTTTCAATTTCCTATTGACTGTTTGACTTGATTCCAGTCATAGTATGATTAAACATATCTACACATTACTTTTAATGCATTGATTACTGCATTACTGTTGGGTATATACCTCTGAATGGAGGCATTTATGATCAGTTATATAGACTCAAAGTAATTTACTCTCAACAGGAGAGTTAGAATATTAACATTATTTCATGCCCGTGCAACCATTTTTTAAACCATTGCAGTGTATTTTCAGTGAGATATTAATTTCATCTCTTTAATAAGTAATATTTGAGAGCTTTTAAAATATTATATTTAATTGTATTATTTGTGACATTGTATTATTTGTGTATTAATATACAATAATATTAATAAATATTATTGAATATTAATTGTATTTTTTGTGTTGTGTCTTGCCCATTTTAATCTTAGGACCTTTTATTATGCATTTATAGGGGTTTTCATATCTGAGAATAAACTTATTGTAAATTATAACAATTTGTAAGATATCTTCTTACACTCCAGGATTTGCACTTTTACTTCCTTGATGGTTTCAATGGACAGATGCTGAGGTCACTTCCAGTGATTTTTCAACTTCCAGGTGTCCATGCCTTTGGATTACCCTTCCCTAAACTTATTTTTAAGAGGTAGAAAATAGTAAAGCAGAAGAAGTGTTACTTATTGGATTAGGTTATATTTCATGGCAAAGAATTGAGATCTCTCTCCTATGATTATGTTGTTTTGTAAGACACTTTGATTAAAGTGGAATCAAAAATTCTTATTTGCTTGATGAAGTGAGCAGCCACGTTAAAGAAGCCCACAGTGCAAGGAACAGTATGTGGCTTTTGTGACTTGAGAGAAGTTTCTATGAGTTATCCAGAAAAAAAAAAAAAAAAAAAGAGTTATCCAGAACCTTCAGTCATGCAGCTAGAAAGGATTAATTTTGACAACAATCTTAATGAGCTTGTAAGAGAATTCTCCAAACTTCTATGTATGACAGTAGCCCAGCTAATATGATGATTGTAGACTTGTAAGACCCTGAGCACAGCGGTTAGCTAAACTATGCCTGAACTTCTGATCCGCAGAGATTATAAACATGCATTTTGTTAAGTCATAAGGTTTTTGGTAATTTACCACATAATGATAGAAAACGAGTATAATTACTTTTTTTAAATACTAGTAGCTCCTATTTTAATTCAGGTCAATCTATAATGATTCCATTATTTTCATGTTCCGTTCTGTGTCCTATTTAAGACATTATTGACTATTTCAAGATACTGGATACTTTTTCTTATGCTGTTTTTAGAAGCTGTATTCTTTTGTCTTCTATTTTAAAATCTACAATCTACTCAGACTAGGTTTGGTGTATGATTGTTGGTAGCATTCATACTTTATTGGTTTTTTATATAGCAATTGATCGATTCAACACCATTATTTCAAAAGATTGTATAGTTTACACCACTCTAAAGGGCTACCTTTTCAGTGCACGAAGATCCATTTTATATAGGTCTCCTTTTGGAATCTTGAATTTATTTTATTGATTAAATTGCCTATTCTTGGACCTATAGCACTGTGGTTAATTCAGTATCTGTGTATTAATCATAAATTAATATATAGTGGACTTTCTTTTTTATATTTGTTTTGGCTATTTTCCTAATTTTCATTTCCATATAAATCACAAGATTCGTCTTGTGAACTTTCATAATCGTGTATACACAATATGTACATTTATACATGATACATTTACAGTTACTTCCAATATGTTATGCATCCATAGCAATGGGCAATGCATGTTCACTTTTGATAACACACAGCAGTTTGCTCTTAGTCATAGACACAAAGTTAGCCATTGTCCTAACTGAAGGTTCTCTGATAAAACAGAAACTCAAACAATAACAACCACAAAATGCAAAAAAAACATGGAAAGAATAAATTGTGTAGAATAAGAAATAATAAAATTTACATATTGTGTTTTGTCCTATAAGCAGAGAAAAGAAAGTATAAATAGCTTCAAAATGACTAAGTAACACAACTGAAATTCCTGTAAGAAGTCAGAAGTGTCACTTATTCAGTCTCAGAATCTAGTTGTTGATACTAAGTATTTTGAAACAAAGGTATTGCTTCCCTAATATTCACCAGTTTTATTCACAGTCATTGATTCTTTTGTATTGGGTACCTAGAAATTCCTGCTTTTATGTGTCTTAGAAGTATTCTAAGCTTCACCAAAGGGGCAGAGTAGAAGAGTTTTCTCAAGGGCACTGCCATGGATTAGTGTCAGTGATCTAATTTAAAGAGTAGACTGAGCAAAGTAGATGTGCTAAATAATATTTCTGTTCAGCCAAACACTCTTCTATCTGGCCACATAACCATTTTATTTGAAGTCATGCTGACTGAAAATTAATTTTGTTCTTATCAGTGTATTATCAGTATGACTCAGGGGAGATTACTGACATTCTCGCATTAGATATAGGGCCTGTGCTTCCTCCTTCTGAATCTGAGTGGATTCTTTTGGTTGCTTTGACCAATAGAAGTTATAATCTTGTCACTTTCAAGGCCCAGGACTTAAGAGAATGGCAACGTACACTTTCCTATATGTTGAAACTCAGCCTCCCTGCTCTGAGAAGTCCATATATACCAGTGAAGACACTTTTGAGTTTATCAGCTGATGTCTGAGCTGGTAGCCAATGTAAACCTCCCAGCCATGTGAGTGGTTGGTGAACCACCTTCAAAGTCTACCCTCTAGCTTCAGTCAGTCTTCTCACCTGATGTCACAAAAACAAAAGAAAAAGAGCCTCATGAAATCTTTGTTAAATTTCTGAACCATATAATCACTGCTTTAAGCCACTAAGTCTTGGCATAGTTTTTAACACAGCAGTCAGTAACCAAAACAATTAGTGGTACAGAATTTTCTAATTAAAGTGGAGGATATTCATTGTTGCAAAGAATGGGACCTATTAGTGGGGAAAAAATCAGTATATACTATCAATTCTGGCATAAGGGTAATTTGCTACTTTCAAAAATATGTGCAAATATTTTGTAGCATATTCTATAAAGCATTGGGGATATTCATTATTAATTGAGAAACAATAATAATTTTAAATATGTGTATTAGTCTGTTTTCACAATGCTGATAAAGACGTAGCTGAGACAGGGCAACTTACAAAAGAGGTTTCTAATGGATTTACAGTTCCATGTGACTGAGGAAGCCTCACAGTCATGGTAGAAAGTGAAAAGCACATCTCACATGGCAGCAGACAAGAGAGGAGACAGGGAAACTTCCCTTTTTAAAATTAACAGATCTTATGAGAGTCATTCACTATCATGAGAACAGTATGGGAAAAACCTACCCTATAATTCAGTCACAACCCATGATGTGGGAATTATGGGAGTTACAAGACAAAATTTAGATGGGGACACAGCCAAACCATATCGTCCCACCCCTGGCCCCTCTCAAATCACATGTCCTCACATTTCAAAACTAATCATACCTTCCCAACAGTCCCCCAAATTATTAATTCTTTTGAACATTAACTCAAAAGTCTATAGTCCAATGTCTCATCTGAGACAAGGCAATTCCCTTCCACCTATGAGCCTGTAAAATAAAGAGCAAGTTAGTTACTTCCTAGATACAATGTGGGTATAGGCATTGGGTAAATACAGTTGTTCCAGGTGGAAGAAATGGGGCACAACCAAGGGGCTACAGGCCCCATGCAAGTCTGAAATCCAGCAAGCCAGTCAAATCTTAAAACTTCAAAATTATCTCCTTTGACTCCATGTCTTGCATCTTGGTCATGCTAAGGCAAGATGTGCATTCTCATGGTCTTGGACAGCTCCACCCCTGTGGCTCTTCAGGGTACAGCTTCCCTGCTGCCTGTTTTCATGGGCTGTTGTTGAGAGTCTGTGGCTTTCCCAGGCACACAGTGCAAGCTGTTGGTGGATCTAACATTCTGGGGTCTGGAGGACAGTGGACCTCTTCTCACAGCTCCACTAGGCAGTGCCCCAGTAGGGACTCTGTGTGAGGGCTCCGACCCCACAAGACCCCACATTTTCCTTCTGCAGTGCCCTAGAAGAGGTTCTCCATGAACGCCATGCCTCTGCCGCAAACTTTTCCGTGGGCATCCAGGCATTTCCATACATTTTCTGAAACCTAGGCGGAGGTTCCCAAACCCCAGTTCTTCCATGCACTCACAGACTCAACACGACATGGAAGCTACCAGGGTTTGGGGCTTGTACCCTCTAAAGCCACAGCCCAAACTTTATGTTGGCCCCTTTCAGCCATGGCTGGAGTGGCTGGAACGCAGGGCACCAAGTCCCTAGCCTACAAACAGCATGGGGAACCTGTGCCTCGCCCACAAAACCACGTTTTCCTCCTAGGCCTGTAGGCCTGTAATGAGAGGGGCTTCCGTGAAGACCTGTGACATACCCTGGAGACATTTTCCCCAGTATCTTGAGGATTTACATTTGGATCCTTGTAACTTATGCAAATTTCTGCAGCCGGCTTGAATTTCACCTTAGAAAATGGGATTTATTTTTCTATCATATTGTCAGTCTATAAATTTTCCAAATGTTTATGCCCTGCTTTCCTTATAAAACAGAATGCCTTTAACAGCACCCAAGTCACTCACAATTTGAATGCTTTGATGGTTAGAAATTTCTTCTGCCAGATACCCTAATTCGTCTCCCTAAAGTTCAAAGTTCCATAAATCTCTAGGGTTGGGGCAAAACACCACCAATCTCTTTGCTAAAACATAACAAGAGTCACATTTGCTCCATTTCCTAACAACTTACTCATCTCCATCTGAGACCACTTCAGCCTGGACCTTATTGTCCGTATCGCTATCAGGCTTTTGGCCAAAGCCATTCAGCAAGTCTCTGGGAAGTTCCAAACTTTTTCACATTTTCCTGTCTTCTTCTGAGTCTCCAAATTGTTCAAACCTCTACCTGTTACCCAGTTGCAAAGTCACTTCCACAGTTTTGGGTATCATTTCAGCCCTTCCCACTTCTGGTGCTAATTTACCATATTAGTTCATTTTCACACTGCTGATAAAGACATAACTGCAACTGGGCAATTTATAAAGAGTTTTATAATGGAGTTAAGTTCCACGTGACTGGGGAAGCCGCACAATTATGGTGGAAGGTGAAAGGCTGATATCATATGGTGGCAGACAAGAGAAGAGAGCTTGTGCAGGTAAACTCCCCTTTATAAAACCATGAGGTCTTACAAGACTAATGCATTATCATGAGAACAGCACAGGAAAGACTCACTCCCACAATTCAATCACCTCCCATGACACATGGGAATTATGGAAGTTACAATTCAAGATGAGACCCAAACAAACCATATCAATCTGTATTATAGTAACCAAATCATGAGTTAACTCCCATTCACAATTGCTTCAAAGAGAATAAAATACCTAGGAATTCAACTTATAAGGGATGTGAAGGACTTCTTCAAGGAGAACTACAAACCGCTGCTCAATGAAATAAAAGAGGACACAAACAAATGGAAGAACATTCCATGCTCATGGATAGGAAGAATCAATATCGTGAAAATGGCCATACTGCCCAAGGTAATTTATAGATTCAATGCAATCCCCATGAAGTTACCAGTGATTTTCTTCACAGAATTGGAAAAAAATACTTTAAAGTTCATATGGAACCAAAAAAGAGCCCGCATTGCCAAGACAGTTCTAAACCAAAAAAACAAAGTTGGAGGCATCATGCTACCTGACTTCAAAGTATACTACAAGGCTACAGTAACCAAAACAGCATGGTACTGGTACCAAAACAGAGATATAGACCAATGGAATAGAACAGAGTCCTCAGAAGTAATATCACACATCTACAGCCATCTGATCTTTGACAAACC
>NW_016816437.1:808777-815190 GCF_001698545.2 Rhinopithecus bieti | reverse complement strand
CCATCACAGTGAACAGGCAACCTACAGAATGGGAGAAAATTTTTACAATCTACCCACCTGACCAAGGGCTAATATCAAGAATCTACAAAGAACTCAAACAAATCTACAAGAAAAAATCAAACAACCCCATCAAAAAGTGGGCAAAGGATATGAACAGACACTTCTAAAAAGAAGACATTTATGCAGCCAGCAGACCATGAAAAAATGCTCATCATCACTGGGCATCAGAGAAATGCAAATCAAAACCATAATGAGATACCATCTCACACCAGTTAGAATGGCGATCATTGAAAAATCAGGAAACAACAGGTGCTGAAGAGGATGTGGAGAAATTGGAACACCTTTACACTGTTGGTGGGACTGTAAACTAGTTCAACCATTGTGGAAGACAGTGTGCCAATTCCTCAAGTATCTAGAACTAGAAATACCATTTGACCCAGCCATCCCATTACTGGGTATAATACCCAAAAGATTGTAAATCAGGCTGCTATAAAGACACATGCACACATGTGTTGATTGTGACACTATTCACAATAGCAGAGACTTGGAACCAACCCAAATGTCCATCAATGATAGACTGGATTAAGAAAAGGTGGCACATATACACCATGGAATACTATGCAGCCACAAAAATGGTTGAGTTCATGCCCTTTGTAGGGACATGGATGAAGCTGGAAACCATCATTCTCGGCAAACTTTTGCAAGGGCAAGAAACCAAACACCACATGTTCTCACTCATAGGTGGGAATTGAACAATGAGAACACTTAGACACACGGTGGGGAACATCACACACCGGGGCCTGTCCTAGGGTGGGGGTAGGGGGGATAGAAGGCATTAGGAGATATACTTAATATAAATGACAAGTTAATGGGTGCAGCACACCAACATGGCACATATATACATATGTAACAAACCTGCATATTGTGCACATGTACCCTAGAACTTAAAGTGTAATTAAAAAAGGAAAAACAAAACAAAACAAAAAAAAAAACAGAAAATTCCCAAGTTTGGTGGTTGCTGTTTGACCATTGCAGCAAAATCCCTCCAGCCCTGGGCAGGGCAGCAGGCAGCACTTGGAGCAGCCCCTTAAAGTGATGAAAGGGGCCCAACTTGGAAATTTAGATAACACCACTCAAAAAAAATTAAGTATCAATTACACAAATTTTAAAATATTTTAAGCCATAAGAAAATAATATAAAAACTGGCCTTATTCCTATAAATTCTTTGAAAGTTAAATAAAATAACACTGTAAACTGTTTGCATTGCTAAGATAAATTTTTACAGGATGGCAGAATAATAAACACTATCTTTGGGAGAATATAATAGGTTGATTTCAACAAATTCCCCATATTTTCTATAGTAAAAACTCTTTAGAAACAAATTTTTTTTATCATCAAAAGGCAATTTACTACTTGAATGGGAGAAAAGCATAAGGTCAACTATTACTTAGTTACATCGTCCTTTAGTTTTGAGAATAATAAGAGGTATTATTAGAAACACTTTCTTTATCCTTGTTGAGAAGAGAACATACATTTTCTTTGACACCTCTGTTTTAGTGACGATTTTCTGTCTTTGACTCTGAAAGGGTGATACCTAGATTCTTCCGTTTTCCCAAACATGGCTTTCTAACAACTTCATATTGCCAAAATACTTTTATTCTTCTATGATTTTATTTACACTAATGGATGTCACATCTCAATACTAGATTCAATGAATACAGATATTTTCATTAATGCTGTAGGTTATCCTTTGCCCTTAATCCATGCTATTTCTCTAGTGAACCCTAGTATTAATTTGTCCACAATTTGTAATTTGGTTACTCATTTGGCCTTCCTGATATAAAGAAGATTATTTTTGCTTTGAAAGCTGTTATTTCCAAATTTACAAAATATGTAATACAAATAACTAACTTTATTTTAAGAAAACCCTTTAAATATCCTTTAAAGTAATCAGTTTGAAGACAGTACATATTCCTTGCAATGATAATAGCATTGCTGAAAATATTTTAGATCTACTATTTTAGAAATGTTTTATTACATAAACCAAAGACTTTAATAATGTTTTATTAATATAGACACCAATAAACCAAAGACTTTAAGAATGTTTTGATTAATATAGACACCAACTGGACAATAAATGTAATGGCTAAACATGAACAGTGATTATCGCAACAAGGAGCTTTTATTGGTGATGCTGAATACAATTCAAAAGAAAAGTTCATTTATAATTTATAGAAAAATTGTCTATTTTATATTGAATATATTTTATTAAGGAAGAAAACTATACATAGAAGAATGATACAGAATTATCCTTTTAAGTGTAAACAATGGTAGCACAATTTTTCATGTCCAAACTTATGCTTGCTGAAACCTAACCAGAATAAAATAAATGCTTATATTCTCCAAAAGGATGAAAACGAATTGCTGTCTTTTTCTCTAATCATTTTTTTCAATTGAACATTTTAATTTTCTTACAATTGATATCAGATGAACACAGAGCACACAGATACCTGATGTTTCTGAGGATTATCAAACACCAAATGTGATTTAAAACTGCATTCTGAATAGCAGGATTAACTTAAGTGCCAGACTCAGATCTCTCATTTCAAAATCCCTTTGGCTGCATCTAAAGGTAGTGACTGTCATGTGAAACTGATGTTTGAAAAATACATTAAAATTCTGCCTGGAGTTATTCTCTTTAAAAACTCTTACATCCTTATTTCACAAGAAATGTCCTATTGCCTCATGAATATTTTTGAAATGAGTAATATCCTTTGCTTAAAGTTATCTGTTTATTTGGAGATATGGGAAGTTTAACTTCCAAAACGAAAATCTGGGGATGTTTGAATGTAATTAAATCTGTTTTTGGTTAGGTTCTAAGTACATATAAGAATACTTCAGTAGATGGTCTTAAAGCAGTTTTAGATATGAACATCCCATACTTGTGAAAAATTTTGCTATTACAAAGTTTTAATACCATTTATATGACTTTACATATCTTTCAATATTAAATCAGAAATTATTCCTGTAAACGTAATTCCACACAATTTAATAATTTACCAAATTTATTATAATAACAAGAAAGATAGATGGGATATTGTTAGCAAAACTAAAGAATATGCCCCTAATTACTTGAAATTATACTGGGTATATGAGTGCTTGATAACATTTTGTCCTATGGATCAATTTATCAAATTAAATAAACTATCAATCACAATTCAAACATTTAAGAATTGAATTGTTTTCTAACCGCATTTAAGCAGTGAAGAAATTGTGAGATCAGGAAGAAGTGTTGGGATCTACAGGTAAATAATAACGTTTTAACATCAAATGCGATGATGGAACATATTTTTCAAATCCTTTATTTTTAACCTATCAGTTAATATATACTTTTGATGGCAGCGGCAGTCGGTCTGGAGCAGCCACTGCGGGGATGCTGGCTGCAGCAGGTAAGGCGCCGCCAGGGCTGCAGGCTTTGCAGAGCCAGCAGGAGCCAGGATTCGGTGGGAGCCAGGATTGGGCGAGAGCCCTGCCCCTACCACGCTGGCGGGACAGGAGCCCATGCTCCCCGGCACAGCTACGGCTGCCCAGCCGTGGCTCCGTACCGCAGCATCTCTGTGCTCTCGGGGGCCCAGGAAACCCCTGGCCCCACAGGCTTGAAAGTGCCTGCTCCCACTCCCTGGCCTCTGCCTGCTCCCAGCACCTGCTCTAGGACGGAGCAAAGTTGTGGCAGAGCCAGGGCACTGTTGCAAACCAGCTGGGATTACATGCACTTGGGGTGGCGCTGACATGCCAGCCCCTGCCATCTTAGCCCTCTCTGGACTTTAGATGCCAATGAGCATGGGAGGGGGCCAGGGTGCTGAGGGGGAGGCTTGGCCCAGGCCTGCAAGCAACTCTCAGTATGGACAACTTGGGTGCTGTGGATGACATGTTAAAGGCAGACAGGTTCTTAGGTGGGAAGGGGCAGGTCCCCAGTGAAACCTCGCTTTCAGGCCAGTGAAGGCCTGAGGCCTGGGGGCCATCTGCCAGTTGCCTGCAAAGTTCACAGCTTAGAGTGTGAACTTGATTGATGACTGGCCTTTCAGATGGTGCTTTTTCCAGGCCTGCCTGGACCACTGGGCATGCACTTACTCCATTCTGAGCACATAAAATCCCTAGACTGAGCCAGACTCACTCACTGGTTGGGATGACCTGCCTGCAGAAAGGAGCTGTTCACTATGGGTCTCCTCTGAGCTGCCCTATCTCTCAATAAAGCTCCTCTCTGCCTTGCTTATCCTCCAGTTGTCTGCGTACCTCATTCTTCCTATATGCGGGACAAAAAATTGGGACCCTGTGAATGGCAGGACTAAAGAGCTGTAACAAAAATAGGGCTGAAACCCACTCTCTTCCCTCCTGCAATTCACATTACGGGTGATGAGAAGGAGAGAAGAGCTGTGTGGCCTTTTGGGCAGCCCAGACCTAGGAGCCTCCTGAGCCAGGGCTGTGACACCCTCTTCTGGGCTCTGAGGTTCCTGGTGTCCCCAAGCTTCCTAGTACCACTGCATTCCCCTTATGCAGATGCAGCTGCCCCCAGCGGAAGCCACTTGCAGTATATCTGATCCAGTCACAGCTTTGCATGGTACAGGCACCTGTGCTGGCACCTAGAACTGCCCGCCCCACAGCAGCAGCTGTCGTGCCTGATTGTTACACAGTGGCTAGACTCCACACTCACTTGCACATAACCCCCTCAATGCTCCACATGTTGCTCACCCTTGGCAGACTTGGGATCCAGGCCAGTACCATGAGCCAAATGCAGCCTCCAGGCAGAGTGGGTGGAATGAACACAGGAGGTCCAAGCAAAACTCGGGGAAAGGCGCCACAGAGGTTTCCAGCTGGAGAAAAGACATCCTAAGCCTCCTGTGACACTTTAGTTCATGTATTAATTAGGTCATTCAATCAGTGAAATGTTGTCAATCATTAGATAAACATACATTGAATACAAACATCCACACATACACACACATATATATAAATATATATATATGTAATCAGTTTTGTAACACAGTTAAGTAAAATAAAGTTCCTATATTTGATAGACTGATAGGCAAATATAATTATTTTATTTTTGTTTTAATTTGGAAATAGTTGTAAAGTAGAACCTGCTAGTTAACACTCAACATACAATATGAGAAAAAAGTTTTAACAAAGATTATGTATAAAGGAAATAATCACAACAAAAGAAATAAAAATGAAACATTATTTGTTCAAAGAATACAAATTTGCCACACCCTGCCCCTTAAAATTAAGAAGTACATACCAGGAATCAGAGACAACATTAGCAAAGACACAGATAAATTAAAAGCATTATCTACTCAGTGATCTGAAAGTATCCTGATAAGATGAGGAATAACATTCTTGAAGAAGTGTCAGCAGGTAATTGCATTTATTAAGAACCCATTATGACTTAGACTGTTTAGTCTTTCACATGAATAACTTAATTTAATCCTCATAAAACCTTGGAAAGTTTTAATCCTCATAAAACTTTGGAGATAGATATGAAAAACTTTCAAAAAGTTGAAGAAAAAATGTCAGAGATACTGGGTGACCAGAGAGTAGTCATTTTCTCGTGACAAATTTAAATTATTGATACGTCTGGAAAAAACTCTCCTTTCTACAACTCAGTGCCTCATGCAAAGAGATAGGCAGGCAAATTTGAGGCCTGAGCACAAATCCCTTTCTTGCCAGGGTAAGGAATGAGTTTGACTGTAATGAGCAAGCTACATTTTTAAAAGAGAAGTTCAGAAGACAAGTTGGCAGTTGTAGAGTAACTGTCCGAAATTCAAAGGAGGAAAAAAAAAAAAGCCTTCAGAGTAAGCAATGAGATGAGAGTTAGTAAACTTTGAATAATAGCAAAGACATTGATGTTGGCAGGAAAGCTAGAGTTTTAGATAATTAGATGGAAAAAGAAAAGGACTTTCCGACTTGTATGTAAAGATGTAAGATAATAAAACTAAAGGATAAAATTGGATTTTTAGATTTGCCAAAAAATACTATAAGGAAAAAAAAGGGCACATCTAGTGAGATGCGATTTATTTTAGGTCTGGGTAATTTCACATAAGTTGAATGATTCAGGACACATTTGAATGTAAACCATGGATTTTTTAAGAGTGGTCTAGGATATATACACACACAAACATATATATGCATATATATATGTGTATATATGTAGGTATGCCTTAACATATATATTATTGTTGGGTCTATATCAATTTGATCATATATAGAGAAGAAAAATAAGCCAGAGAGGGAGGAGTTGGGAAACTTTTAAAATTTTTTTATTTTTTATTTATTTATTTATTTTGTTTTTTATTGTTTTGGTTTTTTTTTTTTCCATGTGGAGTTTTCATTTTGTTTTTTGTTTTTTTTTTTTGTTG
>NW_016816437.1:797188-806778 GCF_001698545.2 Rhinopithecus bieti | reverse complement strand
GAAGGGGAACATCACACACCGGGGCTTATCACGGGGAGGGGGGAAGGGGGAGGGATTGCATTGGGAGTTATACCTGATGTAAATGATGAGTTGATGGGTGCTGACGAGTTGATGGGTGCAGCACACCAACATGGCACAAGTATTTATTTATTTTTGAAATGGAGTCTTGCTCTGTTGCCGGGCTGGAGTGCAGTGGCCGGATCTCTGTTCACTACAGGCTCCGCCTCCGCGATTCACGCCATTCTCCTGCCTCAGCCCCCAGAGTAGCTGGGACTACAGGTGCCCGCCACCTCGCCCGGCTAGTTTTTTGTATTTTTTTTTTAGTAGAGACGGGGTTTCACTGGGTTAGCCAGGATGATCTCGATCTCCAGACCTCGTGATCCGCCGGTCTCGGCCTTCCAAAGTGCTGGGATTACAGGCTTGAGCCACTGCGCCCGGCCTGGAAACTATTTAAGAACTATAAAGAGAAGCTAAAAGTGGTGTAACAACAGGAGAATAAGAACAAAATAATTTTTTTTTTTTTTCCAAACGGAATAATAGTCAATATTAGCTGGTGTTGAAAAGTGATGAAATAAGATTATACTGAAAAGCATGCAGTCAACAGTTAAATCAATAATGGTCTCATAACAGTTTAAATAGAATAATTGAAGCAGAATATATGTAGTGAGGTAAGAGAACAATTGGAATTATACAGCAAAGAAATATCCAATTTTTCCAATGTATATTTAGAAAATAAAGGAAAGAGGTGATGACGATGGTGTGTGTGTGTGTATGTGTGTGTGTGTGTGTGTGTGTCTTTTGTTTCTCCTTCTTTGCAATACATAATGGAGTTGAAGTCCCCTGCTGTGTCAAAATAGGTGTGATCATGTGAAATTTTTTGGCCAGTGCATGATATGCTGTATTTGCTTTTCTTCAGAATTAGTGGCCTGCAGTGTTACCTTGAAAGCCTTTCTCAATATAGATGGTAGAGCAGAGGCTACAGGAAACATACAGTGGTACTATAGCATGAGCAAGAAGTAAATTTTTGTTGTTTAAACCATTGATATTCAGATGTTGTTTGCTAGTTCACAATAAGCCTAGTCCTGCCTGACTGATACAGAAATAGATATAAAAATGTGTGTATGTATGGTTTGTGTTATAAATTGCAGTGTAAGTCTAAAGGAAAAAAATGACCTTTTTATGATTGTTCTTTCTAGTATAAAAGGTATTTTCAAAGGAACAATGTAGTTTATAAATAACATAGTGTTTTGCTGCCTCAATTTTAAAAGAAAATTATAAAACAATCAATTATTTAAATATGTGCAAAAGAATTAGCAACATTTTAGTAAAATATATCCAGTGATATAGAAGAGAGAAGATGAAGGATCAATATAATGTGAAGTGAGGTTTATGTTAGTTTCCAAAATCAGATTAAAATTTCAAAATAAGCTAGAAAAAGGCACATCATCATCTCAATAGATACATAAAAATCATGATAAAATCTCTTAGCAAACTCAATACAAGTTTATAATTTTAGCAAACATCCTACAAAGGAATCATCAAAATTTTTCCTCTTACCATAAATAAGACAGGGGTGTTTGCCTTAAGAACTCCTTGAACACATTAATATGAGTCTTGTAAATAGGAACAAGACAGAAGAAAATAATAAGCAAAATGCTTTAGAAGAACTAGCAAACAACATTTTTCACAAATAATATGTGAGAAAACAAAAAAATTGAAAAGAATGTATTAGATGCATTAAATTAACTAAATGAAGAATTATATCATGTGAATAAAGTAAAACATTGGATGCAGTTGAGATATTATTTCTCCTTAATCTATACATTCCAAACAATTTAAATCAAAATTTATGGAAATTTATAAAATGATTCTAAAATGTATATGGACAAAGAAAGAGTCAGCATTTGTTAAGGCAATTTTAATAGAGAAGATTAAGCTGTAGGTTACTAAATATCAGAAACAACTTTAATACTACATTAATTAAGACATTGTGGTTTTGGTATGAGGATCAAGGAAACACAAGAGAATTAAAAAACAGGTCCATACCTACACAATCACTGGAATTATGACAAAGGCACCAATGGAGTTGTGTGGAGGGAAGATGTATTTTTTAATCCATGGTTGTGAAGTAATTAGATATCCATATAAAAATAAATGATTCCTACCTCACACCATAACGTACTTAATTCTTGATAGATTTTGGATATTAATGCGAAAGCTAAATCAGTAAAGATTTTAGAGGAAAATGTAAGGGAACGTATTTGATAACTTATCAATTATTTCTTAAGCAAGACACAAGAACCACTAATCAAAAATAAAATATTGAAACTTTGCAATATACTATGATTAAAATCTCTGTTTTTCAAAAGTTAGGTTTAAGAGAGTGAAAAGTTGATGGTGTCACAGATACATGTACACACACAGGACAGCATAATTAAAAAATCAGAAGAAGACAGTAATAAACACTTCAAAACACTATTCTGGTGGCCACTTAACATCTAAAAATATGCTTAAACTCATTTGTAAGGGAAATGTAAATTTAAGCACAGAAGTACTATTACTCTTTTACACAGAATGAAAAATAAAGTCTGAAAATGTCCAGTCTTTACCAGTATGTAGGCCTACTAGAACTCTCATACACTGCCAGTGAAAGTGTAAATGGTATAATCACTTTGGAGAATTGTTTTTAGTAGATATTAATACTGAATAAATGCATTATCTGTAATTCAGAAACTCCTATCCTTAGCAGATGAGTTATAAGAAGAGTGTTTAAATATTCAACATAAGTTATGTGTAAGAATCCTTATGGCAAGTCTTAAAAAATAGTAAAAAATTCAAAATATCCAAATACTCATCAGTATTGAAAGGAATAAGGAATAAATTATGATACACATATGCAATAAACTATTATTCAGCAATGAGAATGAATAGTTTAATCTACATCCAGCAATATGAATAAATCTCCCAAAGATAATGTTGAGCAAAAGAAGCCAAATACAAGTAAGTACATATTATAGGATTTTCTTTACATAAAATATAAAAGCAGGTAGGACTGTTCAAAATATATTTAAAATCAGTAATGATATCATTGAAGGAACGTGAGGGACTGGGTGCCAGGGGGCAGGTGGGATGGATATAGCGCTGGGAGTATTGTTTACTTATCTGGGGCTGACTACACTGGTATGTTCAGTTTACGTAAATTTACGGAACTGAACATTGATTATATGTAATTTTCTTTATGTTTGTTAGATTTCAATACGAAGTTGAAAAATGACAAAATAAAGAAATGTCATGGTAATTCACACGTAAAGCTCTGGACCCAGCTATTTGAGTCATGCTCTTTCTGTGACTAGTAGTCATAAAACTGTGAAGCTAACTAAAGAAAAGAAGAAACTAAGAATAAAAAATACTATATATATATATGCAGAGGATGGCAACTATTGCCTTCAGATAAATTCACATCTGTATTTTGTCTGTAGACACTTGACACAATCTTGTTTAAAAGAGAAAAGTTGTCACATATTCTATGCTTCTATGTATCTGAGATATGTACTGAATGTAAACTTGAATTAGGTTTTAGTCAGAGGTTTCTAGTCATAACATATCCTCAGTACAAGAGTAAATGTATATAAAAATGAAAAATTACAATAGTTTCTTGAAGATGACACATGCAATAAAGATACTTTTACTTTACTCAGTCTATTAAAAAAGCTACTTCACAGTGACAAATATATTTTTGCTATAAAATGTTAGTATGATAATATCTCAGATTCCGTTCATATTTATTCACCAAAGACTGTATTATATTATCAAATAATTAAAAGTTGATTTTGTTATCTATAAAATTGATGTAGATATTTAAATAGAAGTAGAAAAATAACAAGAATTTTTTTCATAAAATGCATGTTGCAGCAGCTAAATATGGCATGTATTACTGATATACTCAGTTGAAAATCCCTCTTCTTGGTCTGTTCAACAAATCATCAAAAAGTTTTTCCCCACAATATGCTGCTATAAGCTATTTATCTAAAGAAATTTGCTTACAGACTCAAATAGAGTAAGTATAGGAATGAGCATGATAAATCCGTAAACACAAACTCTTTCCTGTACTTCTTCCTTTCTCTGAGTGATGTGAAGAGAGGAGTCCCAGAGACAAGCTAATTTTAACATACCGCAAGAATTACTGATGACATTTCTACTCTCTCGACCTCAAATTCCCCAACCAAGAAGTGCCTTCCCCTTAGTACTTATATGTATTGTACATGAGATTCATAATTTCCTTTACTAGAATTTTCTGAACTTGTGTAAAACCCACACATCTCGTTTTCATAGGCATCTTGATTACTGTCAGCCTATTTTAACACATTATGTGTATATATATATATATATATATATATTTGCTATTACTATGTTTTCCTTCAAAATTATATCAAATAGGAAAATAAAAATTGGAAAAATTAATCAAGTGACTTAAATCATTAAATACTGTGCATTCTCTTGCCAGTATCTCTATCTCCTATATTATTAAATTAGATTTTTACATAAAATTGTTCACTTATTTCAAAAGAGGTCTGTCTTCCAAAGCTCTTGATTGTGCATAATTTGAGAAAATAAAAATTCTAAGCTAAAAGTGTCTTAGACAATATTAATCTTGAAATAATTGTGTAAGACAGGCAGAGATACAGTGATCTACATTTCTTTTTAACCTTTAGTTTCAAACAGCCCAGTTCCACTAACATGGATTTGCCACATAATATGCTCTTTTGTAAGGATGAATATTATCTTAAATATTAGTCCATGTAAGTCAAGGAACAACTATCAGAGAATGCCTATGCAATTTTTTTAATGAGTTTGTATGTACAAAAGTGAAAAAGGGCCAGGCGGAGTGGCTCACGCCTATAATCCCAGCACTTTGGGAGGCCGAGGCGGGCGGATCACGAGGTCAGGAGATCGAGACCATCCTGGCTAACAGGGTGAAATCCCGTCCCTACTAAAAATACAAAAAATTCGCCGGGAGTGGTGGCGGGCGCCTGTAGTCCCAGCTGCTCCGGAGGCTGAGGCAGGAGAATGGCGGGAGGTGGAGCTTGCAGTGAGCCGAGATCGCACCACTGTACTCCAGCTTGGGCGACAGAGCGAGATTCCGTCTCAAAAAATATATATAATAATAAATAAATAAATAAAATAAAATAATAAAGTGAAATAGAAGATATGGTTTTACTTTGAATTCATGACTTTAAAGTGAATTTTGTTTTAGCAAAATACCAACATTAATAAGAGTTGGAAGGTGTTGATATTAACCTTCATGGATGACTTTGAGGAGTTCAAGACTTAAGTGGAGGAAATAACTGCAGATGTGGTGCAAAAGGAAGAGAACTAGAATTAGAAATGGAACTTGAAGATGTGATTGAATCACCACAATTTCATGTTAAAACTTGAATGAAATAGGAGTTGTTTCATATGAATTAGCCAAAGAAGTAGTTTCTTGACATGGAATCTACTCCTAGTGAAGATGCTCTGAAAATTTTGAAATAACAAAGGATTTATAATATTACATAAACTTGGTTGGTACTGCAGCGGCAGCGTTTGAGAGGACTGACTAATTTTGAAAGAAGTTCTACTATAGTTAAAAAGCTATCAAGTAGCATTGCATGCTACAGAGAAATCTACTGTGAAAGGAAAAGTCAATTGATGCATCAATGTGCAAATATTACTGCTGTCTTATTTTAAGATATTGTCCCAGCCCCCTGAATATTCAGCAACCACCCTGCTCAGTCAGCAGCCATCAATATCAAAGGCAAAGCTCTGTACCAGCAAAAAGATTATAACTTAGCAAAGGCTCAGATGATGGTTAACATATTTTTTAGCAGTGAAGTGTTTTTAATTAAGGTACATATATTAGTTTATTAGACACAATGCTATTGCACATGTAATAGACTATGGCAAAGTGTAAAGTAACATTTATATGCACTGGGAAACAAAAACATTTCTGCGACTCGCTTTATTGCAATATTGCTGTATGGAGGTGGTGTGGAACTGAATCCACAGTATCTTCAAGGTTTACCTGTGTATCCGGATACTTTGCAAATACAATTCTTAAATCTTGTGTATTACATTATTCACTAAACTTGATTTATATGTCTTAATATATGTGTTAGAAGAAGCTTACAAATTTCTATAATTTTTTTTTATTTTGGCTCAGATTCAATAAATCTATTGAACAATTTGATAATACTTGATATCTCATAATTTGTGGTGTTAAAATATGAATGTGCTATGCCAATTAAATTAATGAACTCTGATAATACAGCTATCAGAGGTTTATATATTTACAAAAGTCTTACATATCATTTTAAATTTTATATGTATATATTTCATATTTTAGTTATTCTGCATTATATCAATCAAAATATTACATGTTTGCTCGTAGACTGTCAAAATACAACTGAATTTTGTGTAGTAATTTAATATCCAGTGATTTTGTCATACTCTTTTTAATTCTAATAATATATGGATACTTACAAAGTTTATAAATACACAATCACATCTTTTGACAACAAAGTTTTTAATATATATATATTCCTTTTTTCACCATATTGCACTTGCCAGTACTTAATCACAACTTCATAGAGAAGTGATAGGGGTGTCTTTCTTTTCTTTTTTTTTTATTTATTTTTTAATTATACTTTTTAAGTTCTAGGGTACCTGTGCACAACGTGCAAGTTTGTTACGTATGTATACATGTGCCGTGTTGTGTGCTGCACTCATTAACTTGTCATTTACATCAAGTATGTCTCCTAGTGATATCTCTCCCCCCTCCCCCCACCCCACGAAAGGCCCTGGTGTGTGATGTTACCCATCCTGTGTCCAAGTGTTCTCATTATTCAGTTCCCACCTATGAGTGAGAACATGTGGTGTCTGGTTTTTTGTCCTTGCTATAGTTTGCTGAGAATGATGGTTTCCAGCTTCATCCATGTACCTACAAAGGACATGAACTCATCCTTTTTTATGGCTGCATAGTATTCCACAGTGTGTATGTGCCACATTTTCTTATTCCATTCTATCACTGATGTACATTTGGGTTGGTTCCAAGTCTTTGCTATTGTGAATAGTGCCACAGTAAACACATGTGTGCATGTGTCTTTATAGCAGCATGATTTATAATCTTTTGGGTATATACCCAGTAATGGGATGGCTGGGTCAAATGGTATTTCTAGTTCTAGATACTTGAGGAATTGGCACACTGTCTTCCACAATGGTTGAACTAGTTTACAGTCCCACCAACACTGTAAAATCTTCCTATTTCTCCATATCCTCTCCAGCACCTATTGTTTCCTGACTTTTCAATGGTCAGCATTCTAACTGGTGTGAGATGGTATCTCATTATGGTTTTGATTTGCATTTCTCTGATGCCCAGTGATGATGAGCATTTTTTCATGTGTCTGCTGGCTGCATAAATGTCATCTTTTTAGAAGTGTCTGCTCATATCCTTTGCCCACTTTTCGATGGGGTTGTTTGACTTTTTTCTTGTAGATTTATTTGAGTTCTTTGTAGATTCTTGATATTAGCCCTTTGTCAATGGGTAGATTGTAAAAATTTTCTCCCATTCTGTAGGTTGCCTGTTCACTCTGATTGTAGATTCTTTTGTGGTGCAGAAGCTCTTTAGTTTAATTAGATCCCATTTGTCAATTTTGGCTTTTATTGCCATTGCTTTTGGTGTTTTAGTCATGAAGTCCTTGCCCATGCCTATGACCCAAATGGTATTGCCTAGGATATCTTCTAGTATTTTTATGGTTTTATGTCTTACATTTGAGTGTTTAATCCATCTTGAATTAATTTTTTATAAGGTGTAAGGAAGGGATCCAGTTTCAGCTTTCTACATATGGCTAGCCAGTTTTTCTAGCACCATTTATTAAATAGGGAATCATTTCCCCATTTCTTCTTTTTGTCAGGTTTTTCAAGGATCAGATGGTTGTAGATGTGTGGTATTATTTCTGAGGTCTCTGTTCTGTTCCATTGGTCTATATCTCTGTTTTGGTACCAGTACCATGTTGTTTTGGTTACTGTAGCCTTGTAGTGTAATTTAAAGTCAGGTAATGTGATGCCTCCACCTTTGTTCTTTTGGCTTAGGATTGTCTTGGCAATGTGGGCTCTTTTTTGGTTCCATATGAACTTTAAAGTATTTTTTTCCAATTCTGGGAAGAAAGACATTGGTAACTTCATGGGGATTGCATTGAATCTATAAATTACCTTGGGCAGTATGGCTATTTTCATGATACTGATTCTTCCTATCCATGAGCATGGAATGTTCTTCCATTTGTTTGTGTCCTCTTTTATTTCATTGAGCAGCAGTTTGTAGTTCTCCTTGTAGAAAGAGGTCCTTCACATCCCTTGTAAGATAGATTCCTAGGTATTTTATTCTCTTTGAAGCAATTGTGAATGGGAGTTCACTTATGATTTGGCTCTCTGTTTGTCTGTTATTGGTTTATACCAATGCTTATGATTGTTGCACATTGATTTTGTATCCTGAGACTTTGCTGAAGTTGCTCATCAGCTTAAGGAGATTTTGGGCTGAGATGATGGGTTTTCTAAATGTAGAATCATGTCATCTGCAAACAGGGACAATTTGACTTCCTCTTTTCCTAATTGAATACCCTTTATTTCTTTCTCCTGCCTGATTGCTCTGGGCAGAACTTCCAATACTATGTTGAATAGGAGTGGTGAGAGAGGGCATCCCTGTCTTGTGCCAGTTTTCAAAGGGAATGCTTCCAGTTTTTGCCCATTCAGTATGATATTGGCTGCAGGTTTGTCATAAATAGCTCTTATTATTTTGAGATACGTCCCATCAATACCTAGTTTATTAAGAGTTTTTAGCATTAAGGACTGTAGAATTTTGTTGAAGGCCTTTTCTGCATCTATTGAGATAATCATGTGGTTTTTGTCTTTAGTTCTGTTTATGTGCTGGATTACGTTTATTGATCTGCGTATGTTGAACCAGCCTGCATCACAGGGATAAAGCCAACTTGATCGTGGTGATAAGCTTTTTAATGTGCTGCTGGATTCAGTTTGCCAGTATTTTATTGAGGATTTTTGAATCGATGTTCATCAGGGATATTGGTCTAAAATTCTCTTTTGTGTGTGTGTGTGTCTCTGCCAGTCTTTGGGATCAGGATGATGCTGGCCTCATAAAATGAGTTACGGAGGATTCTCTCCTTTTCTATTGATTGGAATAGTTTCAGAAGGAATGGTACCAGCTCCTCTTCGTACATCTTGTAGAATTTGGCTGTGAATCTGTCTATTCTTGGATTTTTTTTGGTTGGTAGCCTATTAATTATTGCCTCAATTTCAGAGCCTGTTATTCGTCTATTCAAAGATTCACCTTCTTCCTGGTTTAGTCTTGGGACGGTGTATATGTCCCAGAATTTATCCATTTCTTCTAGATTTTCTAGTTTATTTGCATAGAGGTGTTTATAGTATTCTCTGATGGTAGTTTGTATTTCTGTGGGATTGGTGGTGACATCCCCTTTATCATTTTTTATTGTGTCTTTTTGATTCTTCTCTCTTTTCTCCTTTATTAGTCTTGCTAACGGTCT
>NW_016816437.1:715369-796280 GCF_001698545.2 Rhinopithecus bieti | reverse complement strand
TGGTACTGGTTGTTCCTTTCCATGTTTAGTGCTTCCTTCAGGAGCTCTTGTAAGGCAGGCATGGTGGTGACAAAATCTCTCAGCATTTGCTTGTCTGTAAAGGATTTTATTTCTCCTTCACTTCTGAAGCTTAGTTTGGCTGGATATGAAATCTGGGTTGAAAATTCTTTTCTTTAAGAATGTTGAATGTTGGTCCCTACTCTCTTCTGGCTTGTAGAATTTTTGACGAGAGATCTGCTGTTAGTCTGATGGGCTTCCCTTTATGGGTATCCTGACCTTTCTCTCTGGCTGCCCTTAACATTTTTTCCTTCGTTTCAACTTTGGTGAATCTGACAATTATGTGTCTTGGAGTTCATTTTCTCGAGGTTTGTCTTCGTGGCGTTCTCTGTATTTCCTGAATTTGAATGTTGGCCTGTCTTGCTAGGTTGGGGAAGTTCTCCTGGATAATATCCTGCAGAGTGTTTTCCAACTTGGTTCCATTTTTCCCCTCACTTTCAGGTACATCAATCAGAATCAGACGTAGATTGGGTCTTTTCACACAGTCACATATTTCTTGGAGGCTTTGTTCATTTCTTTTACTCTTTTCCTCTAAGCTTCTTTTCTCTCTTCATTTCATTCATTTGATCTTCAGTCACCATACCCTTTCTTCCACTTGATCGAATTGGCTACTGAAGCTTGTGCATGCGTCACGTAGGTCTTATGCCATTGTTTTCAGCTCCATCAGGTCATTTAAGATCTTCTCTTTGCTTTTTATTCTAGTTATCCATTTGTCTAATCTTTTTTCAAGGTTTTTAGATTCTTTGAGTTGAGTTCAAACATCTTCCTTTAGCTTGGGGAAGTTTGTTATTACTGATCATCTGAAGCCTTCTTCTCTCAACTCATCAAAGTCATTCTCCATCCGGCTTTGTTCCTTTGCCAAATAAAATTATCTTTTAGTATGCCTTCAGTTAGTCACGGATATTTTCTTTAACATTATTTATATTTCTCAGATATCTATCCATCTATCCAGTAAATTTTTTACTTCAGAGATTTTATCATTTAACTTTCTTGTTTTTGTTTTTGTTTTTGTTTTGAGATGGAGTCTCGCTGTGTTGCCCACGCTGGAGTGCAGTGGCATGATCTCGGCTTACTGCAACCTCCATCTCCCAGGTTCAACTGATTCCCCTGCCTAGGCCTCTAGAGTAGCTGGGTTTACAGGTGTGTGCCACCATACCCAGCTAATTTTTGTATTTTTAGTGGAAACAGGTTTTCAACATGTTGGCCAGGCTGGTCTCGAACTCCTGACCTCAGGTGATCCACTTGCATTGGCCTCCCAGAGTGCTGAGATTACAGGCTATTATTTAGCTTTTATTTCCCTAGTCAACATAATTATGTTTTCCCTTAAAAAGTTGATCTTTATACTATATCTGAAGGGATTTTGCAGGGATATACTTGAAGCATTACTAGGACTTTCCTTGTTTGGTTCCTTTCACTCATGAATCACAGTCCTGTACTGCCTGCTTAACAATATCTAAAATGCTTTTTCAAATATATGTTTTCAGTTTCCTTTTTATTTAAAAAAGACATGGAATGTCTGCTATCAGTTACTCGTTGGAAGTATGAGTTTATACCAGCTTTTCTGGTTGTTTTGAATATTTGCTATGGTACTTTTTATGGTTTCTAATATATTTTATTTTTTATTTCCAAAAGCACTTAATAATGTAAAATTAAGTGGGCTATTGTTTATGTATGATACATCTTAATTGCTTATATATAAGCATATATATACATAAGTATAAGTATATAATTATACACATATAATTGCTTATGTATAAGCAGAGTATATATATAGGCAATTACATATATATTCTGCTTGTGTGTGTGTGTATATATATATATATATATAGAGAGAGAGAGAGAGAGAGACTGTGGCTTTACTAAAGTCAAACATGTAGCAAAGTACTGCTTTTCCAGTACAGATTTTTCATTCTAGAGGATATAAATAATATTATATGATAATCACACAATCCATATTCCATTAGAAAATAGTCCTACAAGAAATATTTATTTTGAGTCTCAGGTATTTCTTCTTTTACTTCTCTAATTCTTATGTAAGCCAAATCCTTATAATAGTTTTCAGTGCTCTAATATTGAGTTTAATCCACTATCAACATGAACCGAACAATGTGATTTTTAGCATCACATGAGGAATTGTTTTTTGTGAAAATAATTCTAAAAGATAAGCATTCGATAGGTAAAAGAGTTTGAAAGGAGGAAAACTTACTTGGCTTTATACAGAATAAAAATACTATATTGGACTTTTAGTCTGTCTTCATTCAAATGAATCAAACCATCATAACCACATTTATAAATCTTGGAAGAAGTAACAGAAAGAAAATCTCCTATAGCTCCTGCCAGTAAGTTAGCATTTCCCTAGCAGCAAATTTTTGTTACGCTCCACTACTTAAGATATTGTTAGGAAATGTTAAAAGAATTTGCCGTGATAAATCCACATGGTTAGAACTATGGAATATAGAAATAGCATATGCTAGAAATCATTTTTTTAAAAGTCCTTCTTAGGTTTATAAAACCATATAAGCAGGACATAAAGCAAGGAAGCAAGTCACCACTAAAATTTAAATTGCCTAATCCATCTCTAGGTATGAAATTAAGGTTGGCTTATTAACTTGTATTACAAAATAAATGGAAAAAGTAAATAGCCTATAAATGATACATGTGTTTAATCCAATCCGTTTATGATACATTTTTATGTATATAATAATATCTAAATCAGTTACATCTTACATAGATAAAATGCTAGAAAATTATTTATATTGTCTGTTATTTGTTGTCACAAAATGTAGTAAGTTTATTAAATTTAAAATATTTTGGGGGGCTACTTTAAATAATAATTTAAAAAGATTTCAAAACATGATTAATTGTATACTAAAAAAACCCAACCTCTTGATCACATCAGATAAACTTCAAATTCTCACTGTCATCTAAAAATGCGTATAATAATACAAAATAAAAACCTACATTAACTACCCTACAGCTTTTGCTCTAAGTCAATCCTGCCATAGTACCCCTAGCTCACTCTACTTTAGGAAAATGTATGTCTTTGCTCTTCTTCATAATTATAATTTAATTATCTTATCAATACACTTTTATTCTTTTCTCTATGCCAAGAATGATCTCTCTGTAGTGATTTCTTCTTTATTTATTGTTTTTCCTTTTTTGAGACGGAGTCTCGCTCTGTCCCCCAGGCTGAAGTGCAATGGCACGTCTCAGCTCACTGCAACTCCTGCCTGCTGTGTTCTAGGGATTCTCCTGCCTCAGTCTTCTGAGTAGCTGGGACTAGAGGCTCCTACCACCACTCCCAGCTAATTTTTGCATTTTTAGTAGAGACGGGGTTTCACCATGTTGGTGAGGCTGGTCTTGAACTCCTGACCTCAGGTGATCCTCCAGCCTCGGCCTCCCAAAGTGCTGCAATTACAGGCGTGAGCCACCACACCCAGCCCTCTGTAGTGATTTCTTATAATTTTATGGTGCCTTGACATTCATTTTGATTATAAGTTAAACTTGCTCATACCAGAAGCTGGACTTGTTTATCCTTGACACAGTTCCAGGTTTCTGTCTTCTCTCATTGCTTCAATGTGTTTAATCCAGATATCTACCTTATATAACCATCTCCTGGTGACCATTTTCCTATGAGACAGCTAAATACAGCCTGTTTGACTTCTCCTGCTGAGCCCACATGCCCCATGGACTGCACGGTTATGCCACCATGACTACTTCTCAGTCATGTGATCCCATGGAACTCATGCCCGCTTGCTCTAAACCAGCCAATTATAACTCCCATGGGAAACCTGCCTAGGTAACACCCTGGACTCCAATGAAAGCTTTGATGTACAAGTCCCTCATTCTCTTTTTTGCTCTCCACCTGCTGGTTGGGCACACGTCTCAGACAGCTCCCCATTTCCCATTAGCCCTGCAAGGTGTGCTGTTCTCTTCTTTCTGGGATTTGTAAGTAATACATTGCTTCTGCTATTTCCTGTGTCTTAAGTTGCCTCCTCTGTGCCTCACCTAACACACTGGAATCTAACTAGAGAGTGACTGTCTTGGCAGGAATAAACTAGATACAGGTCAAACAAAAGCCACAAGAATATCTGCTGGTGTAAAAAATTATCCTGTGTGAGGGACACCGGATTGCTGGTCAGACATGGTGGCATTAGGCTCTCCACAAGGTTCAAGAAATATCTTGTAAAAGGCAAACTGTGAACATTTAGGACCAAATTCCTGGAGTCTCATTAAGCTAAGGCTGGAGTTTATAGCCACTCCTTGGAGGGAGACCTCAAGACTAAATTGGAAAGAATAAAAGGTCAACAATTTCCTCTTGCTTCTTACTTCATTCAGTGCTTGTTCAAATGCCACTGCCTTCCTGGACTGTCCTTATAAAAACAGTCTCCTCATTTATCACTCTTCATCTTCTTATCCTCTCGTGTTACTTCTGAAATTATATTATGTTTGTTTGTTTACTTATTAACGACACTCCCTACTAGAATGTAAGCTCCACAAAAGCAAGGATTTTATCAACTTTTTTCTTGGCACATAGAAGGTATTTTTTTTAAATGTTGGAAGTCACTGAATGTATGAATGCAAAGCAAAGGGAATTCTCCTCTAAGTATTTAAGACTAATTTTACCCGAAAGCTTACAGCTAACTATGTGGACAATCTATAAATAATGGCTCATAAATAGTTTGCCTGGAAGGAAAATTGGTAGAAACAAATAGTTGGAACAATTAAATTTTGGAAGATAAAATTTACTTGTAATCCAGTTTTATTATCTCCATATTTTAAGTGTATATTTTAAGAAAATGATACTTCTTAATATTCACATTTAGGTATTTTATTTGTATTACAAAGAGTTGTTTTAATGTAACCTGAAAGGGTGGAGGGAAACCAAAGCCATCTCTTCAATTAGTCAAAACTGTATATTGGATAGCAGAAGGTCTGATTGAGATCCTTTAAATGAACAAAAAGAAAAAAACATATAGAACTATTTGCTCTTTAATGAATTAATGAGATGTTCAATAACTGTTTTATAAAATTACATTCGTTTGGTGCAAAATTAATTGTGACTTTTGCTATTATATGGTAAAAGAAAATTTTAGGAAGGTTATTTTGACACACATACATAAGGCTTCCAGAAATATAATTAAGGAAAATATAATTAGAAATATCCAAGCAATTAAGCAATTCAAACATGATTGAAATAATGTATTTCTAATAATTAGGGTAATTTTCACATAATTTTATTCATAGTACACCATTTTGAGTGATACTTGGGATGCATTGTTTGTTAAAAGAAGCCAGTAACAGAAGAGCATCTTTAGTTTGACTTTAACCTGGTTACATTACGCGTGGCACATTGTCCTGTCAACTTTATCAATTACTCTATCAAAATTGATTTATTGCATTCGTTTGCAACTGTGCTGCTGAAACTTGTGCAGACAACTTTTTATTCAATTCATCAAGCCCTTCTTCTAAAAGATCATTTACTTCATTATATGTCCTAGTCCATTATCTGAAATTAAAATAAGTCTAACAAGATAATTTCTTAGGTTGTCCTCTCCAGTACTTTTAAATCTGAGTTTATTAACCTTCTTTAAGCCAAGAAAATACTTACAGGATTTCTTGAGATTTATTGACAACTCTTGTCAATATTGTCAACTCCTATCACAGACTATATTTCTTCCTTAAGCCTTTCATAATCATACACTATCTCCTTTTAATATATAATTAAGTGTCTTTTGAGCTTGCATCACTCTTTTATCTGAAACAGCCAATTAAATACATTTCAACATGCCTAACTTAGAAGCAGGAAAATATTGTTAAAGAGAGGTGGCCTAGCTTTTATAAGAATAGTCTGTAAACAAGATAAAAATTAGTCCACTATGCTCTAATAATAGCAAATATGATAAGAAGTCTTTCTAATGGTAAGGATCTTTTTTTTCTTCTTCATTTGCAAGATTTCTGTTTACACCAGTCTTGTGTTATCTTAAAAGTACTAGCTTGTTGACCATACTATATACTATCCAGTTTTTCTTTAATAATTTTCAGACATATGAATTCTGAAACTTAGATGAAAATGTGATTAGTTTTGGGAAAAGATTATCACAAATAAGTTACTGTTGTATCCCTTAAATATTTTAAAAGATAAATGCAAAATGTGAGCATTTTCTTATAATATTAATCAAAATATTAGAGTTCTTTTGTAAGAAAGACCATGGAAATAATGAATAGATGTTTGGTACTTTCATATTATTCTTGAAGAGCTAGGCAGTGCATATAAACAGTGAATCAAATAAGAAGTGTACATATTGAAACAGAAAAACAGACAAAATTGTGACTGTATAAGATGTTATATGTGAAAGCCCATCGTAAAAAAAATCTTAAAATATTAGAAATTGCTATCAATTGGCTAATGACATAATTAATACACACAGGAAGAGTTTTCTATGCCAAAATTAAATGAGTAGAAAATAGACTAGAAAACAGAAAACAAAAACACTCAGTATGTTAAAATAAATAAAATGAGAGACAAAAGACTATGATAAAAAATGATTTTACTAGTAGACAAAAGAAACTTTTATAATATTTTACTTTTGGAGAGAAAATCCATATTCATCAGAATATCATTACTGTTGTTAACACATTGTTTTATGTATTATTTAGGGGTGTACATTTTGACTATTATAAAATATTTATTATATATCCAGCAATATATATCCAGCAATTCTACTTCTATGGATTTGCCCTACAAATATGGTTACAAAGATAAAAAAAATTAATCCATAAAGTATCTAAAAATCTTTTATTTTACTGTAAAATTTTGAAGACATTTTAAATATCTAGTAAGAGAGCACAGTATGTCAATTACAATATACACAAAGCATTCCCTCAGTTATTAAGTACTATAATATAATGAGATTATTTTTAAATAATTATTTATGCATGTACATATACTATATGTTGAGAAAAAATCACATATAGTACTATCTCCATTATGAAAAACTATATAAAAAAGGGTACTCTGTACATATATGCATTCAGTGAGATCTGGAGTAAAGGTAAAAAAAAAAGTCATACATTATTACCTTTGAAAGTTGAATTTCACATAATGAATACATTCCTCCGTGTCTTTTACTGTGTGATTTAAATTGCAGATGCTTATAAATTTATCATTTAAAAAAATCTGTTTGTTAGTTAAAAGGTGAAAAATAAAATAGAGCTAAGAATATACTTATGTTTATATGATTAATACATATCAGTTCAGAAATAATGATCAGAACAATATAATACAATCTGGGTTTAACATTAGTGTGTAAAATAGATGTTGCATTACTTTTAAAGTTATTACTAGGAATTTAAGAGTATTTGCCAGATATTGTATTTACATTTGAAGCTATTTACTGAGTTACTCACATGTTGTGTAATGCATACTTCTTTAAAAGGTACACACAAATTATATTAATGTTGGGAAATCATTTCCAAATGTATAAGAAAAAATAAAACCTACTGTGAAAATGCCACAGATAGTTTTGATCACTGTCCTGAAAGAGCCAGATGTTAACTGTAGTTTGTAAAACTTTGCCAAAAGTCTTGATTTAAAAATGAGCATTTATAATATTAAAGTATGCATAACTTTTTAAAAATATAAATAACTTTAAATATGAAACTGTGGAGTAAGATAATGTAATATTCCTTATTATTTCTGATCATGTTTTATCCTCTAATTATAAACTAAGTTTGTAGGTTTTTTAAATCAAGGACGACTCACATCATAAAAGAAACAGAATATTTCAATTATTATTCTGGTTTCTGTAGTTTTAGCTTAACCTCTGCCTTATAAAATACTTTGTCCCTTTTCACATAAAATAATTTTAGTCTCATAATTGAAAAAATATTCATTCATTTAAACATTCAGTGAACATTTAGTTGCACCATCAGCATGCCAAATACTAAACTAGGCACAATGGTCTGCAAGAGAAAAGAAGCACTGAAAATTCCTGACTCTGAGACAGTCTATAATCCAATAATTACAATAAAATATAACAGATATTTTAATACCATACTATACAATTGTTATTATTGTATTTTACAAAGCTCATGATGGAGAGTTACAACAATATCAGTACATGGAAGGAAATATAAATACTCCTATAGAAATTATTTACACTGCCTATGCAAAGGTTGAAAGATCCAACATTGCTTCTAATTCATAGAAAACATATGATGTAACTATTATACTAATTCAGGTAAGATCTTTGTAATTTCAGTGTTTTGGAAGATAACTAACTTTCAATTGCAAATGGAGAGCTTAGTGAAAAAGTTTCGGTCTTTCAAGTTGTATCTCTCTAAACCTGTGACAAAGATTTGAAAACCGCCCTCTGGTGACGTCTTAGGACTTCCTCTGCACCATCTGTGCTTTTGAAATGTCAGCACTATAAGTATCTGATACTGAGAACAAGCTGCAAGGAGCTCACAGAAATAGGACTACTAACTTTTATCAGATTCAGCCCACTGCTTGCCATAGATGGCAACAGAAACAATCTGATGTCCTTTACTTGATGAAAATGGTTTTTACCAGAAACTGTTAGAAGTGTAGGTATTCCGAAGAAATTCATTGACACAATATTAAAAGATTTTAAAGAAGGAACTATATATGATAAATGAAAACGTTCTCATACATTTTTGGCTGGAATACTGTAAGGAATTCAATACCTTTGAATATATTTAATTCCTTAAATGAAATAATAAATTTCATTAAACTTTGAAATATTTGTCTTGACTGAAGAAAAGACTGCTATTTACCTGTACTTGAATCAAATAATATTGATAAATGTTTAATCAACAAAATGATATTAATTGTATTTTGTGTATTACTGATTTAAAAAGGAAGAAAAAGTAAAAAGAAAATATTCAATCATATTTTGGCTGAATACCAATTTTATCTGCAATCAAAATTTGTAGGACATTTGAGTTAACCATATTGTAGGAGGTTACAAAATAATATTCATTTGTATAAACATCTACAAGTAGATTTTTAAAAACTATCCTATAAATATCTCAAAATAAAAATATGTAAGCTGAAGTGTGAAGATCAGTGTGGTTGTATTTTATTACCAACCATGTAGAACTGATTCTATTATCAATTTAAAATGCTACGGATTTTTAAAAACAATGCTTTTAGAATGAAAATATTTTCCTGTAGTACAGTGTACACTGCTTAACAACAGGTTAGATTCTGAGAAATGTGTTGTTAGACAATTTCGTCATTGTGTGAATATCATAGAGTATACTTACAAAAACCTGGTGGATAGAGTGTACCATATACCTACCTATGCTATATGTTATAACCTATTGCTTGTAGGCTACAAACCTGCACAGTATGTCACTGTTCTGAAAACTGTAGACAGTTATAACCCAATGGTATTTGTGTATCTAAACATAGAAAATGAATAGAAAAACTATAATACTATAATCTAATGGGACCAGCATCATATATGCAGTCTGTTATTAACCAAAATGTTGTTATGCAGTGCATAAAAATGTAGTTAATATTAGTAAGTATATCTATTAACTAACTTAATTTAGGTATATAATTATTAACTAAATTAAGTTAATCTCCATTAACCAAATGTTTACATCAAAATGTAGATATAGTGAAATATTATTCAGCCACAAAAAGGAAACCTTGTTATATGCTAGAACAGTGATGCCCAACCCTTTTGGCACCAGGGACCAGTTTTGTAGAAGACAATTTTTCTATGCGAGGGGATTGGCAGGGATGGTTTGGGGATGAAACTGTTCCAGCTCAGATTATCTGACATTAGATTCTCATAAGGAGCACACAACCTAGATTCCTTGCATGTGCAGTTCACAATAGGGCTCCTGCTCCTGTAACAGTCTCACACTGCTCTTGATCTGACAAGAGGTGGAGTTTAGGCAGTAATGCTTGCCTGACCACCGCTCACCTCCTGCTGTGCTGCCTGGTTCCTAATAAGCCTCAGACAGGTACTGGTCCATAGCCCGGGTATTGGAGACCCCTGTGCTACAACATAAATAAACCTTGAAGACATTATGCTAAGTGAAATAAATCAAAAATCACAATATACCATCATTCCACCGATATAAGGTATTTAGAGTAGTCAAACTCATTGAAGTAGAAAGTAAAATGGTGGCTGACCGGGGCAGTGTTGATGGAGAAATGAGGACTTCATGTTCTTTGGGTATAAAATTTCAGTTATGTAAGATGAAAACGTTATAGAGAACTGCTGTATAACATTGTGGTTATAGTTCATAATATTTTACTGTACACTTAAAATTTGTTAAGAGGGTAGATCTTATATGGTTTTACCACAATAAGAAAAGCAAAAAGAGAGTTGTTAATTTTACTTTTGTGTAGAGTTAACAAGTGTTTCCAAATATCAACCTAAAGAGTTGTATAACATACCAATGGATGCATAATCAAATTGTGAGTTGCAAAGTAGTCAGTTACAGTAGAAAGAGCAGCACTGCCTGCATAAATAATCAGTTTATGTTCTTTTTTCTTTTTAAACCTGTCAACCATGACTAATATGTCTTTTTTTGGTGCATTACCCGATTTAAGGATTTGTTGGTATGTTCTTTAGCAGCTTTTGCTATTTGTATAGCTTTGAAATATGAATTAAAGTTGTGTGGTGCATAGGAATACACAACTAATGAGAATATCCTTCAGCTGCTTCTTTGCCCATGAGGACAATAATTATCACCTAAAAATCAGGAAACAATAAAAATATACATATTGTATGTGAATCTTTGCATTATAAAAATGGAACTTAAGCAACAGTTATGGAAAATAAATATTGATCATGCATAAATGTAATATTTATATTAACAAATTCTAATTTTATTAAATGATATTTCAATATAGCCACTAATCATGTAGAAATGAAGTTTCAATAAACATTATTTCCTGATAGAAATGACATTGATTCATTGAGGTAACTGCAGAACAAGCATTTAGAAAACGTTCCTTTTTTTTTTTTTTTTTTTGATACGGAGTTTTGCTCTTGTTGCCCAGACTGGAGTGCAATGGTGTGATCTCGGCTCACTGCAACCTCTGCCTCCTGGGCTCAAGGGATTTTTCTGCCTCAGCCTCCCAAGTAGCTGGGATTACAGGCACGCACAACCATGACCAGCTAATTTTGTATTTTTATAGAGATGGGGTTTCTCCAAGTTGATCAGGCTGGTCTCAATCTCCCAATCTTAGGTGATCCATCGACCTCGGCCTCCCAGTGTTGATTACAGGCGTGAGTCACCGCACCCGGCCATGTTCAATAAACTAGTTTATGTTGTTTTTAGTCAAAATTTGAACACTTTAAGTTTATATATTTCTAATATTTTGGTGCAAAGTAGTGTTGATACCCTTGAACTTTTAGATTTAAACATTAATTCACATTAAAATTAATAATGTATAGAGTAACTAAAAGAGTTCATCGGTTGATAATAATACAAAATTTGAACAAATTTAGTTTTATTTTAATATCTTCAATTCTTTTATATTTTAGAGACAGACATATTTTATAAGAATTTAAAAATTGGTGATAACCTTTTTTCCAAAAGAGCCATAATATGTTATTATTTATGTTCCAGTACTTAGGAACATATTATGTATGTTCCTCAAGTATAATTCCCCAACCTATAAATACACAATTTCTGTAAATGTAGGTCCCCTGTTGCTTACATAAAAGTACTTTAGGTCACTTCTCAGTTGCAGACTTATTTCTCCTTCCTCCTGATTGGGTAACATCAAGCTAATTAATTTTTTTCTTTTTTTTTTTTTTGCATTATGTTCACTTCACTGGCTTCTTTGCAATTGTTTGTCACACAACAATGCAGAAAGAAACATATCAATTTTTTGTAATCATATATTATTAGATACCAGTGAAAAGGACAGCATAAAATAGCATTTTGATAACATTATACAAATGTAACTGACACAATAATAAATGTACAGATAATGATTTAACTTCAAAACCAGTAACAAGCTTTAATGGAAATTTTTATTGTTGTCATCACTAGTTTTTCTGCATAAGGAGTTTCACTTTTTTTCTTTCAGTAGAGGTGCTAAGAAAAATACCCCTCAGGTAATTCAGGGCAAAAGAAACAATCACAACTCATTGAGAAAATTAAGAAATATTATATTTTTGGAGCGTACCACATTTAATATGAGAGTAAATTTCTAAGGGACAAACCTTTAGAAGAACAATGATAAACTCTGGACAAAATATATAACACAAAATAAAATTAAGAAAAACTGCCTGAAGCCTACATAGCATGAACAAAGGCACACAATCTTAAAAAGGAGTTGAAACTTTCAAGAAATCAGAGGAGAAATTACTAAACTAGGAGGCTTTGGATCAAGGAAGACAGTGTGATGTTTGGTGGCAGAAGCTCCAATCAATAACCCAACATTATTCTGGCTCAAATGACAGAGCAAGGTCTGCCCAATGCAGCAGAAATCTAATATGAAAATTCAGAAACAGAGAACCCCGGTGTTCCTGTTTGAACTTTGCCAAGTAACTGGCTAAACCTCATATTCATAGGTTGCCACCAAGCTAAGGCTCAAATAATTAAACTGAGGCTTGAATTGCCATCTATCCTAAGTTTGATTCTAATTCATAATTTATCAATTTAAGTTTTACTTAACAAAACATCACCGCTATCTACGAGAACTTAACAAAAATGAGAGGCTATAAAAGTTAACATCACAATGTTCAGGATACAAACCAAAAAAAATAAAGTGACACATGCAGATCCTGGAAAAAGTTAGCATAGATCATCATCAAGATGTTGGGAGTTTTAGGCAAGGACTTGAAAGCAGCTATTATATCTATGTACAATGATATAAAAAACATGCTGGAATAAATGAAATTATAAGAAATATAGTAGATGTATTTGTGCATTTTCATACTCCTGTAAATACATACCTGAGACTGAGTAATTTATAAAGAAAAGAGGTCTAATTGACTCACAGTTCCGCATGATTTGGGAGGCCTCAGGGTACTTACAGTCATGGTGGAAAGGGGAAGCAGGCATGTCTTATATGGTGGTAGGCAAGAGAGAGCAAGTACAAGAGAGAGCAGGGGAAACTGTCTTATAAAACCACCAGAGCTCATGAGAGCTCACTCACTATCATGAGAACAGTGTGGAAGAAACTGCCTCCATGATCCATTAACCTCCCACCAGGTCTCTCCCTCAACACCTGGGGATTACAATTCAAGATGGGACTTGGACGGTGATACAAAGCCTAACCATATCAGTAGGTAAATAGAAAAAAAAATGTTTTTTGAGACAGAGTCTCGCTCTGTCACCCAGACTGGAGTGCAATGGTGCAATCTCGGTTCACTGAAACCTCTGCCTCTCGGATTCAAGCGATTCTGCTGCCTCAGTCTCCTAAGTAGCTGAGATTACAAGTGCCCACCACTGTGCCTGGATTATTTTTGTATTTTTAGTAGAGACAAGGTTTTACCATGTTGGCCAGGCTGGTTTCAAACTCCAGACATCAGTTGATCTGCACGCCTCGACCTCCCAAAGTGCTGGAATTATGGGCATGAGCCACCACTCCCACCTAGAAAATAGTTTTTAGAAGAGGCAAATAGAGAATTTGTGATTGTAAAATATAACATTAGTAATAAAAAGCTCACCAGAGGATTTCTAGTTTTAGCTCCAATATCTGAAGGGCTTGTAAGTTATTCTCATTTCACAAAAGGAAAGTCAGGACAAATTAAAATTCACTGGTTTTCTTCAATCCATTAGAGAACTGAAGTCATAAGACCAATTGCTACCCTTAAATCCGGGGAGAAAGTTGTACCCAGAGAGTTACATCAGGCAGTATCTGCTTACCTGAAACATAGGCCACTGGAGCTCTAAAGTGTTATAAACACTGAACTCGTAATCTTGATAATACATTGAAAAAAATGATACAATTCAGGAGACTAGGTGTGGGCTATTGTGAGAGTGAGGCACTCTTGGGGGCTGCTTCTGGTAAGAGACCCACTCTTTCATCGGCATTATTTTAAGAATCCCATCAGATTTTTTTTCCCCTATCTGTACAGAGGTATAATTAACAAAAAAAAATTGTATAAATTTAAAGTGTACAATGTGATGATTTGATATGTCTGTGATATAAAAGAATTATTTCATGTTTTCAACGTTTGTTTTTATTATTTAGATTTAAATATGGAATTCATTTGAAATATATCCTAATAGACTATGTAGAAATGAATAAACATTACTTTTAAATTTTGATTTCCAGGAACTTACCTTATGATCCCACTGCCATTTATTGATTAATCTGTGTTTCTTCACCCGTGAGATGAGAGTCACCAGCACATCATGTACAAGAAATTCTCATGCATGTAAGTCTATTTCTGAGTTATTCATTTTTGCTAGTAAATCTCTTAATACTTTCCCTCTTACCACACTGTTATATTTAAGACTTTGTGGTATTACTATGATATAATTTAATATATAGTAGAGTAAGCCTATTTTATTTCTTTTCAAATGTATTACTGGCTGTATTGTTTGGTAAATTTTTTATACAAATATAAAACAGTTCAGCTAATTTTTACATTTTTTTCTTAAAAAAAGTTTTGAGGTTATCTTTATATTTATTTACACATTTATCAAGTATTTTTTGGTATGTTTCATTATTGTTGTTATTATTGTGATAACTTGATGCTTTTGTGTCTATGAATTGCATTAAATGCCAGATGTTTCATTGAATCTCACTAATTACTGAACCTCCTGTTGTGTAAAGCAGTATCCATTCATTTTATTTTACAGAAATACCATATGTGGATGAAAATTATTGTTTGCTCATTTTAACTTGTGTATCTATATTTCTTTTTTATTAAAAATTGTGTAATATTAACTAATGGTAGAGAGAGGAAAAATGCTCTTCTTTAAAATTTCTGAGGCTGTTTCAATTTGGGTCTCTATCAAACATGATGATAGCTTTTGGGTGGAAATAGTCACATTTTATCTTTTAATAGCTTGTATTATCTATTCTTCTTTTAATAAGAGTTTATTTATTTATTTATTTATTTTACAGACAGGATCTTACTCTGTCACACAGGCTGGAGTGCAGTGGTGCGATCTTAGCTCCCTGCTAAGGGAGCTGCTAAACTCAAGAGATCTTCCTGCCTCAGCCTCCACTAGAGTAGCTGGAACTACAAGCACATGCCACCAAGCCCAACTGAGAATTTGTTTTTGATTAAGAAGTGATGTGTTGGCTGGGCGTGGAGGCTCACGCCTATAATCCCAGCATTTTGCGAGGCCGAGGAGGCCGGATCACCTGAGGTGAGGAGTTTGAGACCAGCCTGGACGACATAGTGAAACCCCATCTCTACTAAAAATACAATAAAATTTGTCAGGCATGGTGGCAGGTGCCTATAATCCCAGCTACTCAGGAGGCTGAGACAGGAGAGTTACTTGAACCTGGGAGGGCGAGGTTGCAGTGAGCCGAGATCATGCCATTGTACTCCAGCCTGGGCAACAAGAGTGAAACTCTGTCTCAAAAAAAATAAAAATAAAAATAAATATAAAGAAAGAAAGAATGTGTTATATATTAAATGTAGGTTTGGTATCTTCACGGGAATTATATATTTTTTTCTTCTTTCATCTATTGATTTGTTGAATTATTTAATAAAATGCCTCTAATATAACCATGTTCACATTGCTAGGATAATGTTTACTTGTTCCCTAGTGATTATCTATTAAAATGCTGCACGGTTTTGTTTCTTAAACTTTTGCATGTTATCAAGTGTATAATATCTAAATTTATTGTCAATATTATATTCTCATAAAATAACTCAGATAATTTCCTTATTTCTTTCTGGTCTAAAAAATGTATTACTCTTGATAAAGACTTAGAATCATTTTTCTTGTAAACATATCTGTGTATGTTGCATTTTAAGGTGCAAAAAATGTGTTTTCATATAACTGTATGTACTTTGTAAAGTTGCTCTATTAGATATTTTATTGCTTCTGCAGTCGGTTGTAGTAAATTAGATCTTCCTGTTAGGAAAGTTATTTAATTCAGTTAACAAATATTGATTTGAGTGAAAAATGTTCTAATGATTCTTTTAATTTTCACTTTATCTGTAGTTGTTTCCTGCAATCTATTCCTGTTTTGGGTCTAGAAACCACCAACTGATGTCATGAGTACACTTTTATAGTAATAGAAAAAAAAAAAAACCTTTAGATTGAAATTGTTCGGGGATCAACAGAAGTTTCCCACATTGGAACTAAGACATTGTTTACAAGACCTTTTCACCTCTGTTGTCAACAGTCAAGAGGTAACGCCAGCTTCCATCTGTTGCTATGTACAGAACATTACCAGTTTCACACTACTGAATGCCTCAAAATCACAATTAATAACGTTATGCTCTCTCACGGATTTTTCCAGGTGCCACCTGTTTTCTTGCAGTCTAATCTTCACATGCATTTTCTATTCTGTTTCATTCACCTATCCCGACTTCTTATCCACATTCCACTCTGTTCTCTGAAATTTATGGTTCATATTTAACGAAATCCACTGTATCCCTAGACGTTTCTTTATTCATAACATAATAGTATCCAGACTGTCTCTGGAGAATACTGATTTTCCTACATGCTCTACTAAAATACTAAATATCTAAACATTTAGATTAGTATTTTCTTCCAGAGCTCTCATACTGGTCCTGGAAGTGGTATTAATCTCTTCCTTTTTTCGGCCATATTCAAACTGTTTTTCCCCTTATTCCCAATGTTAACCGACTGAATATCATGTCGTCAAAATATAAGCTAATTTCCCTCAGGTTAAGTTATTTACTCCAGAGATATTTCCTCTCATTTCTCAATGATTTTATTTTCTGGCTCATTATTGTTCTACAGATCCTTTCAATTCAAAGACATTATAGCCTAGGTGGATTACAGTTGATATTGTCAATAACAGCAATAATTGAAAAAACTCAGTTTATTGGAACCGTTTTCTGATTACCATGTCCTATCTTTTCAGCTTTTCATTCCCTTTAGTGTTCCCAATTCGATTATTTAGCATCACAGATACTTTCCATGCTCTTGATATCTTTGTCATCATTTTTTTGCTTAACTTCCGAGATCCCTTGAGATCAGTATCAGCTAGAATTGTAAAACAACAACCAAAAGAAAAGCTCTTGACATTTGGATATTTCTTTTTCCCCAACAAATAATTAAGATGGTAAATAACTGTAGGCTCCAGATGGGAAGAAATGGAGAATATATTTATACATACATAGATACACACACACGCACACACACACAGTCGTGCACACACAGACACACACACTTGCAAGGTCATTACTTAGTCTTTCCTCAAGGAACCCCATCCTCCACTGAATTTGATAGGCATTGAGAGTTTTAAAGAATCTTAAGCTAACAGTTTCTTGCATAGGGGTGTCTCTTGTCAGCCTTCAGCTCACCAAACCTTGGTTTACTTTCTGTTGGTGTTGTCACACAATTCTATCAGTAATACTCTACTACTCTGTTCTTCTTTCCCTGGAAACATGGTGATCCATTAATAATTTTCACAGATTCTAGAAGGTTAAGGTACCTTCATTTCCACTCTGGCCTTATTTCCTGTTGTAGTAATTTTGACCATTCATCTGTGTTTGAGGGCCACCATCTAATATCTGCCAATCTTGGCTCTTGTTATACTTCCTTATACCAGGGAAAACAGTTCCACAACAGCACCTCCTGGAATACATCATTGTCTACCGAGGACAGCAACCTTCAACTGTTCAGGGAAGTAAACGTAACCTTCACCAGAACAATTCTCATCTAGTTGATAAAACGATAGTTTTTTGTGTCCTCCAGGGAACATATACAAGTATAGTGGGATCTCTGGTCTTACAGTCAATCTAGTCTAACATTTCCATCACAGTTTTATATATGTCCTCCCTCCTTCTGTGATTGTAGGTGATGGTGGTGATGGGAGTGGTGGTAGTTGTTTATACTCCTAAAGCCAATGCCTAATTAGATGTCTAGCTGAGGAATGAGGTAGTATTGCTCTCTTACTTTCCCATTTCCTCCTCTTCTTCCTCCTTCACCTCCGTGGTCTTCTCTTTCTGATGTTACACTCTCGTTCCCACAAAGGCATAAATAAAAGAGAGAAGAGAAAAAAGAGACTCTGAGATAAAAGTCAGTCTTTCAAAATACAGACAGAAGAGATTACTTCAAAATTATCTTAAAGATAAGAAAATCCTGAAACAAATTTAGCATCCTTTAAAGAACTAAAATTAAGTGAATATGGATGATATTGAGGAAAAAACTTTTCATAAGTGTATTATTTTGATCTTTTGTCACGGTTTGGCAATAAAGAATCAAAGCTAAGGGCTATAGCACCCCATACTTGGAGAAATCACGGTATGTGGGTTCATATATATTTTTTGGAATCATTAAATGCAAAAGACATTTTTAATATTTATTTAAAGGCCATGTATAAACAAATTTATCAAACATGGACATAAACACAAACACAAATTTGTTTATAAACGCTATGTAAATACACGATTAAAGTATTATCTTTAAAGGTGGCGATTAAAATGATCTTTTATTCAACTTTTATTAATTGCCTGTTTGACCTTTATAGCTAATTATCTACTACAGTATTCAATTATAAAAATTGTAAAACAAAAACACACATTAACATTTAAGACCTAACAAATTGGATATATCTATTTTTAATAAGAAATTTTATCCATTTATATGCAATAAAATTCTTTCCAATAAAATAAGATACTTTTCATTTTGAAGGAGAAAGTGGGATAGACAGCAAGATCCCATAATACTCCTTCACATTAAGGGACTCTCAGGCTTCTGAAGAGAAGAACAACATCAAAGACAAAATTCATTTTATTCCACTAATCATCATATATGGTGAAATAAAACTAATTTTCCACAGAGACCATCTTAGTGATAAGTTATAAGTTACCACCATTCTTGGCTTAGCTACACTGGTATGTTTTAAAATGCAACATTTGATATTTATTGGGGAATGTTCCTATTTAATTATTAGGTGTATATATATAGTCCTCTAAGTTTATTATTTCTCCCAAGGTTGCTGTGTTGCATCATTCATAATTGTCTTTGACCAAATCAATTTGGGGTCTTATTTTTCTCAGATCACAAGGTGTCCAGATGGAGGCAGTCTACAGCCATGGCACACATTCAGATAAATTTTCCAAGCACTAAGCACTTTTGGCTGCATTTTATATCATTCTAATGAGTGTCTTTTATGCTCATGGTAGCCAGATGTCTGCTCCTTTCCGGGAATTCATTTGTTTCAAGCAGGAAGAAGTAGGGAGGAGATACAAATGAAAGATAAAAGGTGCATGCCAGCTGAGCCTGGGCATTTACATGTTTTTTCAATAATCCTCATTCAACACTTCAATCGGACAGAAGTGCATTGATAGTGTACATCATTTTTACCTGCATGGGAATCATTGGAACTTATTATTTAAGTTGATCAGAATGCCAACACACTGAATAATATCAGTGTTCTCTCTGTAAAGAAAGAAAACATGAACAGAGAACACACAGATAGCATTGTCTGCATGGATACAAATAGCATTGTCTGCATGGATACGAAACTGGCACATACTCATATCCCATCCTTTAGTTCAGTGCTGGGGGGGTTATCAAGATTGCATAATACGTTAAATACAACTAGAGGGAACCTGTGAAGCTTAGTAAGGCAATTCATAATTCATGTATAAAATGTTCTTAAAATTGACATGGTAAAACATTATAAGTATAAACAAGGAAGGGCCTGGTGGCTCACACCTGTAATCCTAGCACTTTGGGAGACCTAAGTGGGAGTACTGTTTGAGGCCACGAGTTAGAGACAAGCCTGGGAAACATAAGGAGACCCCCCACCCCATCTCTATAAATTAAAAAAAAAATTAGCCTGTGTGGTGGCACAGGTCCGTTGTCCTAGCTATATAGCAGGCTACGGTGGAAGGATCTCTTGAGCCCACTTCAAGGCTGCACTTAGCCATAATTGTGCTACTGCACCCCAGCCTGGGTGACAGAGTGAGACTCTGCTTTGTGTCATGATGAATTCACTGTGTTTTCTTAATAGGTCTAATTAAATCTTCCTTTTCAATTTTTTCAACTGCTCATTCACTAAACAAGTATTATATTCCATCTTCTATAGAAAATCACAGTAAGATTACATTAATGATAATGATCATTGACATCAATAACATCATTTATGGAACACTTACATTTGAGCAAGTTTCCATTAAAAAAGTAAAGTATTATGCCTGAATAAATAATATACATATGTAGTATTAATATATATGAATATTTATTCACATAATCACTTATTTCTTAATAATTGCCTTTCATTTATTTTTCTACTTGCAATAACAGTTTATAAGACACTGGTTTCTTTTGAGTATTGGTATTGTATATAATTTTAATTATATTTGCATTTTTACAACACATACTTTAAGATATACACTTTAGACTTCTAGAAAGAGACCAAGCATAAGAATCCTTGAGGCACAAGATATTTATTACCTCTTCTTTGCAAAATCACAGTGCAAGATGACAAATGGGCCCCATGCAAAGAAAACATATATTTGAAATAAACTTTTTAATTGAATTTAGTTCATGATTTCAAATAAACCATTTTATTTGAAATATGATCACAATTACCCTAGTACTCAGTACTTAATACATCATCAAACAGTCAAGTGAGAGAGTAAATAGCATGGTACTGAAAGTGTTTAATTATTTTCATTTAATGAAACTTCTGTAATGGGACCCTGTGGAATCTACCCCTGTTATCTCTGCCAATTCTTATATTGGTTCAAAATGAATACTATGAGAGAGTGAGAGGATTTGATTTAATTAGGAGGTATTGGTGAGCCTAACAGTGAACATTATGAAAATACCCCTTGACATATGTGATCTGAGGACAAGTTGGCCGTGTCATCTCTTATACTGCTTCACTGATGTGGCTGGCTAAGTGCCACTTCTACAGTCTATACTCCATTTGCTTCTCTCATAAAATGAAGTGTTTAATTTGACATGATCACCTCAGCCAGAAGAAAATGTATTTCCTCAGTTAGAATCTCCCAGCAAAAGTAATATATCTGAACTTAGAGAATGTTGTCTGTGACTTCTAGAATATTTCTCAAGTCAAATTTGAAAAAGTATTATCAGAGACCCTCCATTTAGAAAACATATTATTGCTTCCCTTTCATCTTACTCTTCCTTGTGCAATCTAGTGCCAAAGAGGAAACATATTTTAAGCCAAATAATAATAAATGCCTCAATTAGTATTCTCAATTAGTATTTTTGTTCTCAAAGCATCATTTTATACTTTTTTTGTTAGCATAATTACAGATGTATTCACTAGGCCTCTGAAAAACAAGAGGAAACATGTCTGTACAACTTGCATGTTACATTTTATAAACTTATTACTGCTTTCAAAGTCAGTTTTCTTAAGCATTAGCGTGTTAGAATAAAGCTACATAGTGTGCAAAAGAAATGACAGACATAGAGTTCTCTATTTGTAGTAAATCCTTCTCTCACCCCTACAGACATCCTTAACCTTAGTGTTTCTGATGCTGTTAACAGAATCATATGAACAGGAAATTTTTTCAAAGCTCTTTGGTAGAAACTCTGACAGAAGACAGATATAATTATACTCTCATCAATAATGGGTGTAAGGTCCTTGCCTAATTCTAGTTATTGGAGATTCTTCATCACTTGCAAGGCAAATGTTTCTCCTTTTATCTCTACCTGCTGATCCTCATTCTACCTTTTACATTGTATGTGAATAAGCAGACTCAACCTTCTTTTCTAGAAAAATTTCACAAGTATTTGAATGTAACCAAATTGTTGATACAGCATTTAAAAATTTCTGCTGGCACTAGGTTATTTGTTTTTTTGTTGTTGTTACTGTTGAATTTTATATATAGGAGTCCTCTATATAGTCTGTCTACATAATAACCCTTTATCAGATATAGACATTCTCCAAAGGAGATATAAAATGTCCGATAAGCACAAAAAATGATGTTTGACTTCACTAATCATTAGGAAAATGCAATGCAAATGAAAACTACAGTAACATACTGTTTCATATGCAGTAGAATGGTTACTATAAAAAAATCAGAAATTAACAGATAGTGATAAAGATGTGGAGAAATTGGAACCCTTGTTAGTGAAAATGTAAAATGGCATAGCCATTATAGGGAACAGTATGGCAGTTCCTCAAAAACTTAAAACTAGAATTACCATATGATCCTACAGTTCCAATTCTGGGCATATAATCAGAATAATTGAAAGCTGGGCCTCAAAGAGATATTTGGACATTCATGTCCATAGTAGCATTCTTCACAATAGTGAAAGAGTTTTCACAATAGTGAAAACAACCCAAGTGTCCATCAATGCATGAATGAATAAGCAAAATGTGAAATACATACACAATGAAAAATTATTCCGTCTTTAAAAGAAGAAAATTCTAACATATGCTACAACTACAACATGGATGAACCTTGAGGACATTATGCTAAGCGAAATAAGCCAGTCACAAAAAGACGTATCAAGTATGTTTCCAGTTATATGAGATACTTAGTGCAATCAAAATAATAGAGACAGAAAGTAGAATATGGTCGCCAACTGGTGGGAGGGGGAAATAGAGAGTTATGGTTTAATGGGTACAGAGTTTCAGTTTTACAAGATGAAAACAGTTATAAAAATGAATGGTGTGATTATTGCACCTTATGAATATATTTAGTAATACTGAACTGTATAATTAAAATAGTTAAGGTGGTAAATTTTATATTGCGTATTTTACCAAAATAAAACTACTGAAAAAAAATTATGTTTGCAAACTCACAAAAAATATATATTCTTATCTTTCTTATGTACTACTCTGTGATTTCAAAATAGGTTATTGGAAGCAAGTTACCATTAGATCTTCATTTTATTTATTTTTTATTGAGACAGAGTCTTGCTCTGTCACCCAGGCTGGAGTGCAGTGGCGCGATCTTGACTCACAGCAACCTCTGCCTCCCAGGTTCAAGCGATTCTCCTGTCTCAACCTCCCAAAATAGCTGAGATTACAAGCGCCCCACCACCACACTCGGCTAATTTTTTTATTTTTAGTAGAGACAGGGTTTCACCATCTTGGCCAGGCTAGTCTTGAACTCCTGACCTCATGATCCACCCGCCTCGGCCTCCCAAAGTGCTGGGATTACAGGCGTGAGCCACCGCTCCCGACCCCCATTCAATATTCAATTGAAGGAGCTTATTTATCAGAAATACGGAAATATTTCCTTACTTGAAAACCCATAAAGCTTAAGTTTTAAATATTGCAATAAGGCCATTTCAAGGTCTGGAATTTATGTGGTTTGGTAGAATATTATAAAATTGCACATGGAAACAGTTTATTTTTTCTTCTTAATAACATTATATTCAGAGTTTTCAAATGTGGGTTATTTGTATTCTAGTTAATTGTAATATATGTGCATCCACCACCTATCAAGAGAAATTACACTTCTATATGAATGCATCCGTAAAATGTTACATTGCCTTTAATTTGGTGACATGACTGGAACGAATGTGGCATATATTAGTCCTCGTCACTGATCACAAGTGATAACTGAATTACACTAAGTGCAGACTGCCATAGCACCAATATAATTTTGTACAAGATATTTATCAAACAAAATAAAATTTAGAATTAATTTATCCTAAGTATAGTATTTAGATAGTTACAGGAAGATTAGTAATCACTCTGAAGTTTGCCTTAAAGAAAAAAAGACATAATGAATGATAGTGGCTGCATTATATTAATAGAAAAGTATAAATAAGTAATTACATTTTTCATTTTTGAATGTGACTATTTTGTGACCATTACTCACAAATGTAGCCTTTTTTAGTGGTTAAAAAAGACGAAAGTCCAAAATTACTGGTAGTCAATAGCACAAAATGTTATCCCTTTATTTATATTGGAATGAGAAGCAATTATTAAACACAAAGGAAGAGATGGTCATTTTACCAACCAGTTAAAACCGTGAATATGTTATATAATGACTATGGTTACTGAGTAATCACATTTTGCACATTTCTAGTAATATCTATCAATTTGAAAAGTGTGCAGTGTTTCCTTCATAACATTTTTTTGATTCAACCAATTTAAAAGAAAGACAGTCGCAAAAGCTGTGTGTGTGTGTGTGTGTATGTGTGTGTGTGTGTGTTTTATAGAAACACCTTCATTTTGCTCAAAAAGGCAGTCAATAGTTAAGGAGATGCCAGACTGAACAGATTGAATAAAATAAAGTTCACATCAGCAACAAATCCTCTTGCTGAAGACTCTGGCTAGAGGGCACGGGCGCCAAAGTCCCTGGCTGTTAAGGGGCATCTGCAGACATCATCCTTGCCTTGAATACATTGGCTTGGAAGTCAGTTATGGATTTTAATAGCTTGTGCAAGGCAAATGTAGCTACTCCTCTTTGGGGCTTTGTTGAAGTGGTTGAGCCCTATCCAAGGCCAAGGATGAGACATTTTGCCAGAGTGTGGCTCAAAGTCTTTCAAATGTACTTCATACTCGTCTTCGTTTATACTAGTGTCGGCCCATCATTACAAATGCGAATTTAAACTTCTCCAATTCCTTCTCCTGGATGCCCAGCAGGCTCTGGATCCACTTAATCACCTCTCAGAAATGCTCGCCCTGGTGCATCCTCAGTAAAAATGAGTTTCTGAATGTTCTGAAGACCTCTTTGTGAAAATGTGCAACCATGATGAGCATTGATGAGCACTGTGACTATGTGTTTGTGGACGTGTGTGTGTGTGTTTATAATCATACTATATTCCTAAATATTAACATAGTTCCAATCTAAATAGTAAACACATAGTTCTAGTAAATACATAATATCTCAGTTTCCTTCAAGATTGCCTAACGGTTTTCCATTGTAGAATAATCACACTTGCATATTTTATTTTCACAAGCAAACTTGCATACATACATATTTAGATGATTTTCTAACAATTTAATACTATAGTTGTAATAATTCTTAGGCAAAATAAATGTAATTAATCAAACACATTAAAATGCATCTAAGGACACAATATTCTTCCCCTAAGGCTAATTATTATTGGTGATCTTCAAATATTGGTTGTCTTTTGGAAATATAGTATAAAATTGCATTTAATATATAGAAAATAAAAGTCTAATCTATTAGATATACATATAAATCTAAATTTTTGAATAAGAAAACAAAAAAAGTTAAAATGTAAGACAGAGAATACAAAATTTGTAACACATTATTAACAAAGAGCTTTTATTAAGACAATATTTGAAAAAAACCCTCCAAATCAATAATAAAAAGAGAGACAACTATTTGGAAACATACAGGCAAAAGCAATACAATTTATTTGTAAAAGTCTTGTGAAAATGATCAATAACATTACAAAAGAATATTCAAAGTTATTAGCAATCATGAAATCATTGTAAACTTAGAGGAATAGGTGTGCCATGTTAAATTGTATTGCACTGCCAAACATTATGTCATATTACATATATATTAATAATTATATTTTATTTATTAATATAATTGAATATTATTTAGAAGTTTATGCAATGATGTTGAGTAAGTTTAACTCTTGTTCATAAATGAATGTGTAATTATGTAAAATTTGGTCAGAAACATATTAATAGTTTTATTAAAATGTATTGCAAATTTTTACATCACGGCAACTATATATATTTATAAAAGTGTTAGTAGTTGTTAATAGTCACTAATGGGAAATAACCCAAGCTGCCATTAACAGTGGAGTGAAAATATACTAAATTGTCATATAAATCAATGAACAACATCTACAGAAGACAATTGTAGAAAATTTTACCAACATGATGTTAAAATAAGTACATAGTCTTTGGCATCTTTTATATTAATCTTTAAAAAGTCAAAATTAAACTAATGAGTTGAGTGTTGAGATAGTGTTTCCCTTTCTGTTAAGAAGAGAGGGAAGACGTATGGATGTATGGGTGTATTCTCAACTTGTGCTGGTTATATTCGTCATATGAAATACATTGTTTGCTTTTTACTGTAGCTTAATATAGCATTTGTTTGGTACTTCTTAATGTTTATTTCAGTCAAATTCAGAGGTAGGGAAAGAGTGAGAGAGAAAGGAGGAGGGAAAGAGAGAGAAAATCAGCTCTTTATATTCAGTGGAAGGAGAGAGAAAATCAGCTCTTTATATTCAGTGAAATGTTATGTTTGATATGAAAATAAGATGTAACCATTGTTTTTAGTTAATTCAAATGTAATCAGTTAATTTTAATATTGAAATCAGTCTTAGTCCTATATGATTTGAAGTGTTATTTGGTTGTTTGTCTTAAATGCACATAAGAAGTAATACATTATTTTTATCTATATGCACTCTTTATTTGTTATAACTTTCCCTGATTTAATAATGAAGCTCTTAAAAATTACACATTATTGATACAATTATTTCAGGTGTTGGTAGTGAAAATTTAGAGCTACTTTATATAAATAATGAAATTAATTATTTTTACATAATAAAACAAAACACTAAAATTAGCAATCTCAAAGGGAAAATTTTCACAATTGCTTCATTTCAATAACTGAAATAATTTATAATTTACTTGTAAGACATTTAAACAGATTTCAATTCCAGATAGAATTAGAGTTACATTATATTGAATAAATAAGTTTTAAAGTAACGCATAATGACTTTAAGTAACTTATATTTATGTGGAATACATTAAAGTCCTTTAAAATAAGGCTGTTGCTTTTTATACCCATAATATTTTTTTCTTTGGGTTGTATCATATTCATGGCTATTTTTCCCTTAAGTAAAACATGTGAAGGGGTTCTAAAAGCCATTTCAGTAAAAGTGGTTCTAGCATCCTTATTATCTACTGGTAATTTCCATTACTTTATATTTAAGGTTATCACTTGAAGTACCCAAAGTACTATCAGAAATAAACCAAAAGAGGAGGAAAATCGAATTTCTTTTTTATTTTATTTTAAAGTTCCAGGTTACATGTGCAGGATGTGAATGTTTGTTACATAGCTACGTAAACGTGTACCATGATGGTTTGCTGCACCTATCAACCCATCACCTAGGTATTAAACCCAGCATGCATCAGCTATTTTTCCTGATATTTTCACACCCCTCACCCCGCCCTCCCCTGACAGGCCCCAGTGTGTGTTGTTCCCCACCCTGTGTCCTTGTGTTCTCGTTGTTCAACTCCCACCAATAAGTCAGAATTTCATCTGTGTAAGATGAGAAGGTGTGAAAGTAAAATTGTGTTCCATTAGAGAACACCTGAACAGATGGAAAGAGCTAATCCTGCATTTATTGTGGATATCAGAAATCACTCTCAGAAGCATTATTAACAAAATTTAGCTCTCAAGATGTCTGGTAAAAGCCAAAATTTTGCAAGAAGCCATGTAATTAATGAATTATTTTGCAGTGGTTTCAACTTTCTAAAACTGTAAATAAATTGACTGAAGGAACTGTTTAATTCTGGCTGGCCAGCAGAAATGCAAATGAAAGTGGTAATGTCTCTCAGGCAAAGATATCTGTTTGGTTAGAATGTAGAGATAGAGTTAGAATTGATGTCTAAAATTATACTTTGGAGATGCATTTATATTTCTAATTTAGAAGATTTTATGTTTGTAGGCTTCATATAACCAACATGGCCTTTTCTTCAGAGGGTAAATAAAGTGAATTTGTCACTTTAATGTCCAAATCTTTATTTCTAAATTGTTAAAGAAAATCTATAATGGATAAGATGAAGACGCTGATTTTATTTTATTTTATTCTAAATTTCTATTTCTTTTATGTATTTAGTTTTATGGAAATTCTACTGAGTCCTTTCTTTTATGCTAAAATTAATTATGGTATCCTTTGCTTATATCTGTCCGTGAATTTATTGTTATTGCTTTTTCCATGAGCCCTCAATGTCATCCTTATGTGCAGGTTTGTCACACGGGTAAATTGCATGTCAGTTAGGTTTGCCATGAGACTGAAGCTGTCATCCAGAAAGTGAGCATAGTACCCAATAGATAGTTCTTAACCCTCATTCTGCTCCCATCCTCTCACCTCCAGTAGTCCCCCGTGTCTATTGTTTCCATCTTTATGTCCATGTGTACTCAATATTTAGCTTCTTCTTATAGGTGAAAACATGAGGTATTTGGTTTTTCATTCTTGCCATTATTTGCTTATGATAATGACCTCCAGCTGCATCTGTCTTTCTGCAAATGATGTTATTTCATTCTTTTTAATGGCTGCATAGTATTCCATGGTGTATATGTACCACATTTTCTTTAACCAGTCCACTGTTGATGGAAATCTAAGTTGATTCCATGTCTTTGCTACTGTGAATAGTGCCTGAGAGAAAGGTTTATGCAAACATTACATTTACGATACATCAGGTAAGTTTTGTTTAATATAGGGTATAAGAACTTCAACTTGAAGCTAGACTCTGGGGTTATAATTCTGGATCCACCCCTTATTGCTAAGTTATTTGGGGGTAAAGTATTGAACTCCTTTGCTTTAAGGACTTTACATATAGGCTGGCAGTGGTGGGAATCCCTTGAGGCCAGGAGTTCTAGACCAGCCTGGGCAGCTGATAGAGACCCTGTCTTTACAAAAAATAAAAATTAGCCAGGTATGGTAGAACATACCTCTAGCCCTAGCTACTTGGGAGACTACGGTGGGAAGGTCACTTGAGCCTGAGTGTAAGCATATACTGAGCTAGAATGCACCACTGCACTCTAGGGACAACGCGTGACCCTGTTTCTAAATAAATAACTAAAATAAAGGAGACTTTATCTGCACATGAAGTTATAGGATAATAATTAGATAAGCCAATCCACAGAAAACTCTTAAGGGAAGGAAAAATATATGAATTGTTACTAAATGATAGATATTATTACTTTTATATTGACTCATGTTTTTGTCTGTCTCTATGTGTGGTTGGTTACCTTTCTAACCTAGAGTTTGCAGCCTGTCACTGCATTATGCTTCACGCTCATTTCTAGCAATAACCTCATTTATTCTCTCTGGACTGTTGTAATAATATCCCACATATTTGCCCTCTCTATGACCAGTGATGTAATAAATACTATATAAGTGTTAAGATATGTTTAAAATTTTGAGACTTCGTAATGTTCTATACTTAATTGTTATGAACAAAAGGATAAGAACTACTAATGAAGAGAAAAGGACTAAGTACTGGAAATCAGTGAAACATGAGCTGAATCTATGCTTCTTCCTAAACCACAACAAAACCTACTATTTATGTACTCGTGAACAGATTATTTAATGTTTTTGAAATCTCAGTTATAGGCCTGTGATGAGCACTAAGTAAAACACCGGTGAAAATTCCTACACATTCCATAGCATGAAGTACAAGTAAAATGTCATTTATTTCATTTTATTTATTTTGTTTCTGTAGTGTTATTTTATCAAGGCCTAGGCTGTGTTTTATTAAATCTTTGCATTCATATCATATATAGTTCACCATATACTTTATAGTATATTGTAGCTTCAATTAACATTTGTTTAAGTGAACTGATTGTAAAATTATGATTGCGGCAAGTTACAAAACTTATTAATATAGAAATAAAATTTATAGCAAATAATCATGTCAGTTAAAATACGTATTTATGGAATTTTAATTTCAATTCATTAAATTACAATGATATTCTATTTGCTTTATGCAAGCATAAATATTTTTCTACTTTATTTGCATAGGCACTTATTGCTTTCTAGCTGCTTATGGAGTTCCAGCTGGAAATAAATGGAATTTTCCATGTGCAATTGTCACAGATATTGAAAACAGGTGCAAACCTCACCTGAGCATTCACACTATTCGAACTTCCAGATTGACTCAGACAATTAACATTATTTATTCACACTCGTTGCAGGAATCTATCTTTATGGCTAGTCTAAGTCTAAGACAAATATGTTTGTCTGCTTGAGGAAGTCAACTGGAAATAGCCAACCCTCTTTTCCCGAGCTGCTGGCAGTTTGCTTAGTGAAAACTGTATATGCAAAGCAAATGTATGCCTCACAAGAGAATCAAATTGTAGGCTCAAAAAAAAATGAAATTGTCCCAATTATGCTGATTTTCCTATGTGCTAAAAATTAAAAAGATGTTTGTAAAAGTTTGTAGTGTATTATCATTATTATCAGAATAACTTTCTAGGAACAAGCATGTACTGTAACATCAGTTTTAATTGTTCAGAATTCCTGGTTCCTCAAAACAGAATCCTCTCTGAGTTACTTAACCAGAAATGTAATTCATGTAAGCTTCATTGGAAACTCAGAAATTCTCTACTAAAGCCAAAGAGCCAGGCAGAGGCAGCAACCATGCACTACACATCACAGGGAATTTTCTGACTTGAAATGATTGCCATTATTTGTTGACTTCTAAGGCATTCAAGAATTGATAACAGCAACTCTGCCATTGCTAACCCCAAGAAACAGAGCACCTGTATCAGAGTGGTTGACAAAATACTGATCTTCTGTTAGATGTTGATCACTGCTATATCCAAGACTTGCTTGGTTGCATTTCACTGGAGAAACTTGAATTAAATGTTTGTAGTCTACTTAGAAGGGATCTTGTATATGGATGCTTTCTGGATTCTATTTGAGGAGGTAGAACTTACAGTGTGGAAAATTATCAAGGTGTAGAAAGAGAATGAAAAACAAATTGGGTAGCTTTAGGTAACAGATGACATCAACAGGGTAGAAAATAATATTATATAAGGATGGATTTGACTTTCAGGAATGCATGCTTTTTTAACAAAACAATGATTGATTCTTTAGAACACTGAGAGATTTACTTTAATTGTATATCTAGCTATTAAATGACTATATATTTATCAGTTGTGTCATTGTAATAGGTACTAGTGCCACAAAGATGTATAGATAACCTTCTGAACAATATACCATAGGGAATAGATATGTGATTTCATGCTTATAAAATAAGACAAGTCTCTAATGGCAGTATACACATGAAAAATCAGAGGACAAATTTCTCAAGTCTTCTTGCAATGCTAGAATTATCTTCAAAAAGCAATATTTGCAAACCTGGGTTCTTTTGACAATAAAAAAGGAACGGTTCTCTGTTGACAAAGGGACAAAAAGTATGTTTTATCCAAGAGAAACATCATGCAGTTGAAATTAGAAAGTATCTACTTATGCCAGAAATTCAGCATTACTGCAGTACATATGCATTTGGGTGTGTTACATGATCTCAGGCTAGAAAGAGCTGTATTTTACATGATGCAGATCAATATGCCAAATATTTTGAGATATTAATAAAATTAAAGTCAACTCAGTAACATTATGAATGAGAATTATTGAACAATTAATTTACTAAGTATTAGTAAATACTTAGTAAAGTATTTACTAATTACTAATTAGTATTAGTAAATACTAATACTTAGTAAATTAATCAAATATGATTTTAATGCATATATAATACTTAGTGTATATATGTTTGTATATGGTGTGTATATATGTATATATACATATATTCACATCTCTCAGTATGTGTATATATGTATGTATGTATACACACTCAGTTGTGTATATATGTGTGGTGTATATATATGTATCTGTATATATATATATACACACACACAGATGTATATATGTAAACTCTCTCTGTATGATATATGTATGTATATTACACAGAGATATGTATATCTGTGTGTATATATGTGTGTACACATGTATATACACACTGAGACAGACAGATACAGAGAGAGAGAGAGAAATCCACAATATTCTAATTTATTTTGTCATCCAATGGAAAGGGTTAAATTTTAGAAACCTGATTGTAGTGTACTGTTATATTTCTTTGTTCGGGAACATAGGTCATAGCCTCTATGTCTTGTAATTTATATATTGCAGTACGTATCTTTTAATGTCATCTATAAAATTATAATAGCAGAGAAATATCATCACATTTATTTCCTATCCCTAAAAGCAGGACCAATATCTGATGCAGAGTAGGTGCACAATCATTGCTGTTGGCTGTAAAGGTTTGTAATGTATTCTTTTATGGATGCATCAGCTACAGTTGCTGTCCTCTATACCATTCAGAATATGACTTTTCAGATTATTTTTAATAAAGATTTCAATTAAAAAAAGAGAAAATTGTAAGCCTTCAACTGCTGGGCAAAGTGATCCTGGGGAAACAAATTCATCAAGACTCAATATCTGTTCTCTGATTTTGCTTACATTTTCAACTCCTATCTCAACAACTAAATCTATTATAATTACTTTTGTGATTAATCTAGTTGAAGCCATTTCTCCATTAGCTCACATTTAACTTTTTATACTATTTACATGTCATTTACTTTTCTTTCTCAACTATTATTTTATTATAAATTTAATTAATTTATTGGCAAAGATAAATTACATATATAATGCACATATACAAATATATATTTAGATCTCTGTATGTGTTCATGTGCTCCTTATTACTGTTTAGCATTTCATAACATGTATGTAACAGAGATAGATGGCTTAATCATGTCACCTGTTGAAGGACATCTGAACAGATTCCAATTCTTTGCTATTATAAATACAGCTGCCATGAACATTGTGTTTGTCTATTTCTCTGGGATAGATGCCCAAGGGTGTAATTTCTGGGTCGTATGGTAATTGCATGTTTATTCTGGTAAGAAATTGCCAAATTGTTTCTACCATTTTACATTTCCACCAGTCAAGTATGAGAGAGACAGCTTCTCCCTTCTTGCCCTGAATTTGTTGTGCTGTCACTAATTTTTAAAATGTATTAATATATTGTAATTAACAAATAAAAACTTAAATATGATATACATTTTAGTTTGTCATCTTAATAAGTAAGCAGTGATATTTCATTTTGCTTTTCCTTTACTTTTTACCTAATGGCAAATGATGTTAATTACTTTCTCATTGCTTATTTTTTTATCTGTATGTCCTATTCACTGAAATGTCTATTAATATATTTTAGACATATTGTAGTTGTTTTGAAATTTGAGAATTCCTCATATGTTCTAGATACCATTCATTTTTGGATAAGTGATTTGAGGCTGTTTTCTTCAGATCTGTAGCTGTTCTTTCAAGGACTTTACATGGGCATTCAAAAAAGAATTTTATCCTGTTTTAATTTTAATAAGGTACAAATTATCAGGGTTTTCATTCATATATTGTGTTTTACAGTCAAGTCTAGGAATAGTTTGCCTATGGAACATTTTGTACTATGTTTTTTTTAAAATTACAGTTTATGTTTTACATTTAAGTCCATAATCTATCCTTACCTATCTTTTATATAAAGTGTGACATTTTCATTGATGTCAGGTTTTTTTATGTGAATATCAAATTGTTATAGAAACATTTATTAAGAAGCTCATTCTTTTTTTATCAAATGCATTGGACATATTTGTCAAAGATCAATCTTTATGAGTTTTCTGATTCTGTTTGCCAATATGTTGTTGAGTGTTTTGTTTTTAGCATATAATTTTATAAAGTGTATTAGCCTATAGTTTTTATTTTTTATATTCTCATCTCATTTTGATATCAGCGCAATACTCAAAAAATGAACTGGAAAGTGTTTCATCCTCTTCTATTTGGAGAAAAAGATGTGTAAAGTTTATGTTAATTATGTAAATAATTGATGGAATTCTCCAGTAAAACCATCTGGGCCTAGAGATTTCCAGGCACTTGTTTAATTTTTATCATAGGGTTGTTTTTTCTTTTCTTCTTAAAATAAACTTTTAAACTTTAGAAAAGTTTAGGTTTACAGAGAAATTGCACACACTTAAAAAAGTACAAACGGTTCACCACAGTTTCTCCTATGATTAACGTGATGATGGTACACTTGTCAAAATTAGCAAGCCGATATTGATACATTATTAAATTTCATACTTTACTAAAATTTTCCTAGTTTTTGCCTAATATCCATTCTCTATTCTAGGATGGCATACTGTATACTAGATTACATTTACTCATGATGCCTCCTTAGGTTTCTCCTAGCTGTACCATTTCTCAGATGTTCCTAATTTGTGATATCCTTGAAACTTTTGATGACTGCTACTTAGATATTTTGTAAAAATGTCCTTATTCCTTATTTGGGACTTATCTTTTGTTTGTTCTCATGATTTGGCCATTGTTATTTGTTTTGGGGAGGAAGATAGTGGCAAAATGCCTTTCTCACTACATCATATCGAAAGTATTAATACATTATATCACCATTGCATGTCACCTGTGGTAGACAGAATAATGGGATCCAGATAAGTCTGCATGTTAATCTCCTAAATCATGACTATATTTTCTTCTTTTGGAAAAGTAGACTTTGCAAATATGATTGAGTTAAATATCTTAAAAGAGGGTGATTTTCCTGGATTATCCAGATGGGTTTATTATAATCACAAGGTCCTTAGAAGATGTAAGTTGGGGTCAGAGGAGTCAAAGAAGCTATGATGAAGGAAGCAGAGTTTTAAACCATGAGACTGATGGCTTTGAAGATGCAAGGGGGCCATGAGCCAAGAAATGAGGGAAGCCTCTAGAAGTTAGAAAAAGCACTAGAGTTTCCAGAAGGCATTCTGCACTGCCAAGAACTGGATTTTTATCCCTGTAAGATGCATTTTGGAATTCAGACTTTCAGAACGGTAAAATCATAAATTTGTGTTGTTTGAAGCAACAGCACAACAGTTTGGGTCTCCATGGATACACCTGCATTAAGTCCACATCTCTTCTGACCAAATTATGACAGTAAACTGGTGAGTATAGATAAACCCTGTGGCAGTAGAGTAAATGTAAATTGGTGTCTGTCACACATGAAGCTGCTGTTGGTAATTTCCAGGGATTGAGACAGAGAAGACAGCATTTGTGAGATCAGTCACTAAACACCAGTCTTTTTTAACATCTTGTAGTTATTGCATTATGGAAACCATGTCTGGGACTGATGAGGCTATGTCAGGTACAACTTAATTTAAGCCTTACTGGCCTGTTAGTTTCCATGAGGCATTCATTTTTTTATGGGCCATACAAGGGCTGTTTTACAGAAAATGTGTTGTTACCAGCATTTCAACTTCTAGCATGTTAGTATTAGTCAGGGTTCACTAAAGAACCTTGTATAGATATATAATGTATACATAGATACATAAGAGTGGATTTACTATGAGAATTGGCTTGTGTAGTTATGGAACCTGAGAAGGCCCACAGGATGCTATCTGCAAATTAGAGAGCCAGGGAAGTTGGTGGTGTGGTTCAGTCTGTGTCCAAAGGCCTTAGAACCAGAGAAGCTCTCATATCTGAGGGCAGGAGTAAATACAATTTCCCAGCTCCATAAAGAAAGTGCATTTACCCTCTCTCTTTCTTTTTGTTTTATCCAGGCTCTTAGTGAATTGAATGATTCCTGCTCACATTGCTGAGAGCAGATTTTCTTTATCCAGTAACTGACTGAAAGCTAAATTTCTTCCAGAAATACATTCACACACGCACCTAGAAATAACATTTTACCAGGGCCTAGGTATTCCTCAACCCAGTCAAGTTGCACATAAAAGTAACCATCACTTATGTCATTACTTAAAATGGTATCTAGGTATTCTATATTGTTTTAAATTAACAATTTCTATGGGCTCAGGCATTTCTACTGGTTCCCGGATAGCTTGTTCAATTAAAACTAGTCTGAGAGAGGATTGTCACGCTTTCTATTTTACAGCATTAGGTAGGAAAAGAAATACCCAGTGAAACATAATATCTGTTTCAATAGTACGTTCAGGCAAAGGATATATGACAAAAACTCATAAGTTTTATCCAAAATTTTTCTCTAATCTCATTAATCATTGCATCACTGTCACCTCCCAATCTAACCTTAGTCACCATTAAAACTTCACTAGCAGTTTTCAGAATCACAGTGCGTTTGGTTCCGGGAAGTAAATGTTAGTAGCATATAAGCAACCTGGTCTAAGTTATTTAGGTACAGCAACCCAAATGCAGCAAGAAAGTGAGGAACAGGCATATTCAGTGGGTGAATATCCCATCCATTATGAAGCCAGTCCCAATTAGCTTGCATCGAAAGTATACTAACTGTTTTATCTGCAGTGTCTCACTTGACATTTACAGATGAAGTTGGGAAGTCCATTTTATCTGGTCCACTAGCCTGGCTGTTGCCTTGGGAATACCTTCCTGTGTGTCTGGATCACATAGAGCTATGTGTAATTATGCTAGTGAACTGTGGGTCTTGTGTCAGCCCAAATATGCTCTTCCCCTCTGCAGCATTTAAAATCAAATACACTACTTCCAAATTAGTCACTCTCAAAATAGATTTCAGTAAAGATTCTTCAGGACACTGATGATACTGACCTACAATATGGGACAACTCCTTTAACTGGTTTTAGTAGTTTCTTAGTTTAGATTTTCCCTCCCCTCATGTGGATGATCTTCTTGGTCACTAGAAGCCTTAGAGGTACTTTCTGTTGTTATGGCATACATTCTCCTTTTGTAGGCAGCTTTCATGCTACTGGATGTAGCTCAGACGAACAGAAGTCTAAGCTCAGTTTAGCATCAAGACCTGACCCAGCACCTTCTTTCATTTTAGCCATTACAAAAAACAGTAACCAAGGGATTGTATGTTTAGCATCTTTCTTATTATTTTGCATGTCCTTAGTTATCGAATGAGCTGACTTCTTGAGAATTGGGTCTACCACCAATTCTAATTTGTGGACTTAACTTTTACCTTTAGTAACTCATGACAGCACAGCTGCAGTTGCATACCACAGGTGACTAAGTATCCATCTAGAGATCAAAGTTACTCGGCGCTCCACCTTTTCATTCTTTCTCTTCACAAATTACATCACAGGCTGTGTTATCCTATCTCACTTCTCTGACACCAACTAAGAGAAAAGCCATTTCTCTACTCGAAACCCTTCTGACATCAAATGTGTAGGTTTTCAAAACCATGCAGTGCTCCAGTTTTCTGTACACATCAGCTGGGTGTTCCACAGCTTAATTCAACTGTGACACTAAGTACTCAGAATCGACACAGAATCCGCAGGTTAAGTAAGGGTCAGTCATACAAAACAACCCCCACTTCAAATGCCAATCACAAGTCTAGACCTCCTGTATTTCTGACAGACTGAAAAGTCAAGAGGTCCTGTGATTTCCCTCTTGGTTCTATAGCTTGCTAGAATAGCTCACAGCATTCAGGGATTACAGGTTACTCTCTATTAATGGTTTCTGATAAAGGATATTATAAAGCATACAAATGAATAGCCAGATGAAGACGTACATAGGGCAAGGTCCAGAAGGATCCCAAGTGCAGGAGATTCTATCTCTTGGTGTTGGCTTTCACCATCCTCCCTTTACATGGATGTGTTCACCATCTGGAAGGCATCTGGACACGAGTTTAGTCTCTTCATGCAGGCTTCATCATATATGCACTATTTATAATTAATTCAATTTTCAGCCTCACTGGATAGAGACTGGGGGTAAATGAAAGTGCCAAGCTTCTAATCATGGCTTGGTCATTCTACTGACCAGCCTCTGTTGAAAAACTGTCCGTAAGCTCACCAAGAGAAGCCCCATTAAACGAGACATTTGTATCACCTCGAATTCCAAGGAAGTTAGAAGCTCTGTGTCAGGTACTGGGAGTAGAGACTAAGTACATGTGTTTCTAAACAAATTTTGTTGCAATGTAGGACCAAAATTGCCTTCTTTGAGAAGACCCAAGATGCCCTGTCTGTATGTTTTTTGTCCAGTCCTGAGATCCCAAATCAGCTTACTTTTTTGTTACCACATTTCAGAGTCCTCTTTTGATTATCTCTTGTATCATTTCCAGGGATGATCATGGTGGTTAGTGAGGAGAAGCCAGGAAAAAACTGTTTTATGTCACCTAGTTTGAATCAGAAATGGCCCAAGTTGCCTTTTTTCTCTTTAAATAGAAAAAAATTAGTTTTACAAAATCTACTAATGTTCCCAAAATGTATAATATACCATCTGTACAACATACCACAATGTACTACTTTTAGGAAAACTCATTCAATTTCTTATGAAAAATGTAAAAATATTCAATTTCTACTAAATTATGAATCATATTTGATATTTCAAATGCACAACTCTGGAGCCTGAAGCTGTTTTACAATATTGGTATTACTTTCAACTTAAGAATTTATCCTGTGATTAAAGTTATATCACATAAGCCAAGTATAAAACTACTATGAAAAGACAAAATATATATACATATGTATATATATATGCCTACGTAATCTATTATAAAGCAATTTGCTAATTGAATGGAAACATAATTGTATCAGACAGAATTTAAGGGACAAAACAATATTGATCTGTAAAGAGATTGTGTGTTTAAATATTGAAATTCACTCTATTACGACGTTATATTTTGAAAAAGTCATTAACAGTCTCAATTAATATGAGACTATTTTATATTTTACTTTAGCTTAAGTAAGGCAGATACTTGTGAAGTCAGAGAAAACTGAGTCTCACTGCTAAATGGAGCTCAAATGTATACAGGAACACTTGGAATTATTCGTTTAATACAAATGAAGGTTTTGAAGTGCCTCCTGAAAGTGAGATTATGCTTACTCGAAAGTGAGTTATGCTATTCTGATATAAGGAAGAGAAACAAAAAAGCAGCCATTTATATACACAATTATTTATTTATGTGTGAAATACAAACAATGACAATAACTAATAAATGATGTTGGTATTTATAAAATAAAATATTTTCAAGCTCTGAATAATTTTGGCTGATGATGATAAGACAGAGTGGACTTTAACATGAAAATGTTCAGTTAATAAATACTTAAAATCTTCTTTCATTTATTTGTCAGTTTAAATTCAGAAAACTTAGAGAAGTAATTATGTTGACAGAAAGCTCTTATCAGAATTGTCTGCCTTACAAATCTAGAGCCCATATATTTAATATTCATGTACTAATTAGGTTTGAAATGGGTCCTTAATTAAAAATATTTTCAAATATTTATGAATAGAATTGGTTAATGTGTATTACTTTACCAAACATATTTACATTCCTATGGAATAACATTTAATGGAGGTCTTTATTTAAATTTGGAGATGTAGTATTTAACATAAAGTGAGAAGTCAAGTTTTTCCTATCCAGAAATTAACTATTTTTGAATAATTTTTCCCATGTCCAAAACATGTATATACATATACATGTGATAAAACTTCTAACTACTATCTGAACTTGATCATATGAAGTTAGAATAAAAAAATTCAAAAGCATGTTTTATAGGATTCATATCTTTGAATCACCTAGGAAGCTTTATGAAATACATATTCGTTAGCAAAATTGGATTTACCATGAAGCTAATAAACTTTAAGCTGTATGGACTCTCACTTGAATGAGCTCCTTCCATGGCTCTAAATTTGTATTTGTAAATTTGTGTGTTTTTTCTTCTAACAGGCCTCCCAGATTGTATGCATATTAGTCTGCACACAATTTCAAAGCACCCCTGATTCTTCTTCCTTAAAAGACTTCTTTATTGAAATTTTGACAACTGAGTCCTTAGGATATGCAGTCTCACAAGCTTTGGAATAATTCTCATGAAAAATTAGAAGCCAGTATTTTAAATTTTAGAAGTTTGATTATAGCAAAAGTAAATAATGAGAAAGTGAACAGTCCGTGATGCTATTATATTATTGTTCAAAGCTCAAACCCACAGTTTTCATAAGAGATTGTACTCTAATTGAGAAGTAATCCTTATAATGCGTAAAACAGAACTACCCACAACAAATGCACAGATATTTAGACAATCAAGATACAAACAAACACTGGCATGTGAGGACACAGCAAGAGGCACCATCTTGAAAGCAAAGAGCAAGGCTGCGCCAGACACTGAATCCACTGGCATCTCAACCTTAGACTTTTCAGCTTAAAAAACTATGAGAAATAAATTTCTATTATTTGTAAATGACCCAGTCTGAAGTATTTTGTTAGAGCAGCATTAATGGACTGAGACACCTTGAAAATGTCAAAAAACAAGAGAAGGAATTGTAATGTAAACCAACTATTTAAATAATGATACTTTTTTCTCTAATAGTCTTGCTATTTGTTATACGTTTACTTTGAAAACATGTAAATATCAGTAAGAAAATTTAAATCAAAATCTTTATTGAATTACCATGTGATCCACCATCCACTACTGAGTATATATCCTAAAAAAATGCGTATATCAAAGAGATATCTGAACTCTTATGTTCCCTACAGCATTATTAACAATAGCCAGGATATGAATCAACCTAGATGTCAATAAGTGGATAAAGAAATAAAGAAAATATGGTATGTATACACAAGGAAATACTATTCAGCCATATATAGAAGGAATTCCTGTCATTTTACTGACAATATGGATGAACCTGGATGACATTAAGTAAAATAAGCCAGGCTCAGAAAGATAAATATCACAAAATTTGACTTATGAGTAGAATGTTAAAAGTTAAACCTATAGAAACAGAGAACAAAATGGCAGTAACCCAAAGTGAGGGATTGGGGAGATGTGGATGAAATGATACAAAATTTTGGTTAAATGTGAAGAATAAGTTCAAGAGACCTATTGTACCTCATAAGGTAACAGTAGCTTATAACAATATGTTACATACCTGAAAATTGCTAAGATAGTAGGTTTTAAGTGTTTTTACCTCAAAAGTGGTAAGATAATGAATAAGCTAATTAGCTTAATTTAGCCAGTTCACAATGTATGCATTTATCAAAACATTATGTCATACACCACAAACATATACAGTTTTATCAATTTATATATACACATATACACACACACATATGTCTCAAAGCGATTTTTGTTAAAACACATTTGACTATATCAACAATAAAACCACCTTTAGAATGAAAGACCCAAGTGCCACAGAAAGACAACATACTCTCCTGGTGAACTAAGAGTAATGGAAAACTCTTTTTAGAGTTGTGAAGCTGGGAAGATGAATGACAGTTTAATGGCATTGGGGACCAGTAGCCTTGACAGAGTCTCCGAGGTCTGTCAATCAGAAAGGAGCGGACAGTGTTACGATCTAAGGGCCATGAGAGTAAAGAAAACAAAGTGGAGAGAGTTTTGTCTCAGGAGAAGAACAAAGCCTTCTGAAACACACTGATCACTAAAAGAAGTGGCAATAGATGAGTAAAACATTTTCTCATAATAAATGCAGGAGTAACCTAGCAAGTTATTAATTGAGTAGGTTATTAAATGTTCCCCATTTGTAGAAAGTCGTTTGCCTCCACAGTAGAATGTCTATGTTTAAAATTCAGCAGATAGAATTCCAAAGAAGGGAGAAATGTCTATTTTTATGTGTAAAAGGTATGGGAGGAGTACTTTTGCATCCACTTTCAAAACAATTATTCCTGTCTTTCGCCACTTCATATCACTGAGAACAGTGGATTCGAATGACATTAAATTACTAAAGAAAACAGTTCTCCACAGCTCAAAGCAAAAATACCTAAACTTTGAAACATGGTCAGTATTCAAATGAAGATATTTTAAATGCTCATTACAGCTTTGTTCTGTAATCTACCTTTTATTTGAAATGTTATCTCTGTTTAAAGTTTCATTTAAAATTCTAGATACTTTAGAAATTTGATTTGAGTGCTTTCAATTTGTATCAAAATTGGACACAGACATAATAGAGTTTAGAGAGTTACACAAGCTAGAAGCATTGCCTCTTACTGAATTTCTACCAAGAAAACTGTGTTAAAATATTTTGTTAGGTTAAGAACAAAATGTGTTCTTATAGAAAATTTGTGGAGAAAATTAATTTGCTTTCATTTATGTACAAGCCCTGTATAGTAATGGAAAACTAAGATCTTCTGCTATTTAAATCAATTACATTTGGATTTATGAATAATAGTTTAAAAATAAAATCTAATATTAATCAAAAGTATCTGAAATATTTTAAAGGTATAGTATAAGAAGCCTTTGAAATAAATTTGAAATATCAATATTAAGACAACAGAAGTCATAAAACTTTAGCAAATATAATGCTTAATTGAAGACTTGGAAAGTAATGAATATATTAGCATTTTAGCTCCTAGAGCTATGTTTAAAATTAATCTACTTACAAACAAAAGAGTAAAAGTAGTACTAACACATCATTTTTCTATTAATAATTTATATCAATATAATCATTATTTTCTTAATTCTAACTTGACCCTTTGTCTTAGAATTGACAGACATTATTTAGCCTTGCTTCTTAACATTTTGGATATCCTTATGATGATTGACTTAGTAGTGAATACAATATATAAATAATCCAGGCTCTATGTGTTTTCAAGAAAAAAAATATTACTTAAAATTAAACTAAAATACTTCCGCACAACAAAGGAAGCAAAGAACAGAGTGAAAATGCACCTACAGAATTAGTAATTTACTTATTCGAGTTTTTTACTGTCTTTAGCATCTATCTATCTATATCTATCTATCTATCTATCTATCTATCTATCTATCTATCTATCTACTATATATCTCAGTGTCCAGAATAGTGCCTAGCTCACAGTAGACTCTCAATAAATATTTTAAATGTAATCATCTGTACAACTAGCTTTCATATCTGAAATTTAAAACCTCCTTTATGTTATAGTTCTAAAACACTATTATTAATCACTTACTGGCATAGAAATATTAATACATTTAAATACTTAGTGATTTACTTAATTTTTTATTTAAATTTATGTATTATTCATATAAATTATTAATTATGACCATCAATGGATATTTATAGCAAATAATTACTGATCAACAATTGATTGGTAATGATGGTTACTATTCATCATTTATTTAAATTTCTTCATAAATCATTTGCTGTAGAGGTAAGACTTTCTAAAATATGGTTCATTATTTGGAGTCCCATGTATACCTTCTAGCCATGTTCTAGATGCAGTATGTATGAGTTCATCATTCAGTTTCTTTAAAGAGGAGTCAGTCATCTTCTCATCACATCATTTTGCAGTGTTTTCTGCCACATAGAAATCAAGACTATGGCCTAGTTATTGTTATCTCAGTATTTTCTGAGCCATATTCTCCAAAGGCTTATTTGGAGGAAACAAAACCAGCATACAACAATTAGTAGGGTTCCTATACACTAACAGCAAATTATCTGAAAGTTATATTAAGAAAGCAATTCTGTTTACAATCACGATGAAAATTAAGTATTTAGGAATAAATTTAACCAAGAAAGTCAAAGATCCGTATACTGAAAAATAAAACATTCATCAAAGGAATTGAGACACAAATAAATGTAAAGATATTACATGTTCATTTATTGAAAGAATTAATGTTAAAATGTTTGTATTACCCAAAATGATGAAAAATTCAATACAATTTCTATCAAAATACCAAGATAATCTTCATATAAATGTAAGAAGCAATGCTAAAATTTGCATGAAACCGAGTAAGACCACAAATACCCCAAACAATCTTATGCTGAAAGAAAAAAGCTGGAGGTATTACACTACCAGGCTTAAAAATGTATCATAGGCTGTAGTTAGCAAAGCAGAATGACACCAGCATACAAATAAACACATAGGCTTGTGGAAAATAATGGGGAGCTTAGATATGAATCTATACTTATACAATCAAATGTTATTTTAATTATTGTTATTATTTTTGAGACAGTCTTACTCTGTTGCCCAGGCTGGAGTGCAGTGGTGCGATCTCGGCTCACTCCAACCTCAGCCCCTCAGGTTGAAGCGATTATCCTGCCTCAGCCTTCCAAATAGCTGGGACTACAGACACATGCCACCATGCCTGGCTAATTTTTTTGTACTTTTTTAGTAGAGACAAGGTTTTACCATTTAGTAGAGGCGAGGCCAAGCTCATCTCGAACTCCTGACATCAAGTGATCTACCCACCTAGGCCTCCCAAAGTGCCGGGATTATAGGCACAAACCACTGCACCCCACGCAATAAATATTATTGATAAAACTGGATATCATCATACAGGAGGATAAAATTAAACATGTATTTCATACCATATAACAAATCAAATCCAAATAGAAGATAGACAGTATATACACTGCACCTATGAAACTACTAAAATAAGGAAAAATCTCCATGACATTGATCTGGGCAGTGTTTTTTTGGATATGTCCCCAAAAGTACTGGCAACAGAAACAAAAATAGACCAATGGGATTACATCACACTAAAAGCTTCTGCATATCAAAGGAAACAATTGACAGAGTGAAAAGACAAGGTAAACAGTGGGGGAAAATATACACACATTATTCATCTGATAAGAGGTTAATATCCAAAATATATGAGAGACTCAAACAACTCACTTGTAAGAAAACAAATAAACCAATTTAAAAATAGAGAAATGATATGAATGAAAGATTCTCAAAGTAAGACACACTAATGATCAGAAGGTACATTAAAAAATGCACTCATCAACATCACTAATAATCAAGGAAATGCAAATTAAAGCCACCATGATATAACATCACACACAGGTTAGAATGGCTGCAATCAAATAGGTGAATGATAAGTATTGGCAGAGATGTAGAGAAAAGGGAATCCTTGCAGACTGTTGGTAGAAATGTAAATTAGTACAGCCATTATGAAAAAATGTATGGAGGTTCCTCAAAAAATTAAAAATAGAACTAGCCTATGATCCCATAATCCGCCTACTGGGTGTATATCCAAAGGAAATGTAATCAGTGCTTAAAGAGATATTTGCACTCTCATATTCCTCACACTCACAGTTCCTCATATTCAGTCCATTCATTGAATGAATGGATAAAGAAAATGTGGTCCATATACACAGTGAAATACTCGTTAGCTTTTAAAAATAACTAAATCCTGACATTTGCAACAGCATAGATGAACCTAGCAGACGTTACGTAAATTGCAATAAACCAGGCACAGAAAGACAAATACTGCATGATATCACTCATACATGAAATCTAAAAAACTAGACTTTAGAGAAGTAGAACAGAATGTCGATTGCCAGGGGCTGGGGTGATTGAGTGAGTATTTGGGGGCGATGTTGAACAAAGGACACAAAATTTCAATTAGATACAAGGAAAAAGTTGAAGTGATCTTTTGTACAGCATGGTGACTGTACTTAAAATATATCTTTGAAAAATGCCAAGAGGATGGATGTAAAGTATTCTCACCACAAAAATGATCATTGTATGAGAAAATGTATGTTTATTAGCTAGATTTAGTCACTCCACAATGGAAATATACTTCAAAGTATGTTCTACATGGTAAATACATACAATTTGATTTGTCAATTAAAAAATACGTAAGTAAATAGTGTAGTTAAGATAGGCTCCAAAGGTAGATAACATGTAAAATTGTTAGAAACAAGTGAGAGTGTTTGCCATGAGGATATTAGATAAGAAAATAAATTCCTACAGATAATAATTCCTTTAATTATTGCCTACAGATAAGCTTTAATTTTTTTTTTTTTTTTTTTTTTTTTTTTTTTTTTTTTTTTTTTTTTTTTTTTTTTTTTTTTGAGGCATCTCGCTCTATCACCCAGGCTGGAGTGCAGTGGCATGATCTCGGTTCACTGCAGCCTCTGCCTCCCAGCTTGAAGCAATTCTGCTTCCTCAGCCTCTCGAGTAGCTGAGATTACAGGCACCCGCCACCATACCTGGCTAATTTTTATATTTTTAGTAGAGACGGGGTTTCACCATGCTGGTCACGCTTGTCTCGAATTCCTGACCTCAAATGATCCACCCACCTCGGCCTCCAAAAGTGCTGGGATTATAGGCTACTTCTTACTTACTTAATAATGGCATTAAGGTTGCCTGTGTTAGGTATATTTTGGGAAATGAATCATGATATATTATCTGGTAACTATATATATACATGTTGCTTATGAAGTAACTTGGAAATTGTTAAACTCTAAAATCCCCAGTATTATATAAAATGGAAGAATAGTCTGATTTATGCTCTTCTTTCCTTTTTCTCTTTGTCCTTCCTATTTACTGCCAATTCATATTATTTATTGAAATTCTATTTACACAATACATCTTAGTTTAGTCTAAGGTCCTAATAGTGAAGTACTTTAAATTCAGAGAGATATAAATAAATTATATTATTGACGGTAATTATAATGCTTGGATCAACCAAAAACACTCCTTTCTTATTGTTATTACATACAGTAATATTTTCTACTGAATTAAGTTATTTTATTTATAATAGTACCTAATTAATTAATGCAATCTGCAAAATAACTTCTGGTCTCATTGAAGTTTTCAGTTAGGCCAATAAATAGTTTTCAGATGGAGGAAAAAATTATAAATCATCTGTATAAACACATACAGGATATTCACTCAAGAAAAATTAAGATAGCCATATCATAAATGTATATTCTGTTTAAAAATGTGCTGTAGATGCCCATTATACATCAAATAGTATTCCAAATAGTCACATTTTATATTACCATTTATATTCAAAATGTAATATTGCAATTAGTTGTCAATTGTTTTGAGCACTTGCTTTACTTTCTGATAATATTATGATATATGACTGGAAAAATTTGTGTCAGCACATGTCTGCTTTTAATTAGACAACTTATTTATGGGTATAGACTTATTTACAAGGGCAAAATACCTAATTCACAGAGAATACATTATTTGTTTAAAAATAACCGTAGTTATTTAATTTACCTTCACTTTACAATATAACTTTTATATCTCTGTTTTGTATTTTGTTTTCCTATGCTAGTAAACTTTAAATCAGCCAATTAATTATTACTTCATTGGCCTGGATTTTTAACATGTATTTTAACATTACCAGAACCATAATTCTAATAGAAATATCACAATAAGTGATTATTGACAAAACACGTTGAATGCATTGAATTTTACTTTCTCCCACTTTTTTGCTATAACTTTCAACTTCTGTATCTGTCTCCCGCAGAATGCTCTAATTCTTCATTATCTCCCAAGTTACTAAGTATTCTAGCATATCAATTTGCAGAACAACTAAATGTGCTATGCAAACTTCACCACCTAGAACACTGCCACTTCCTCAGCAAAATAAAAATGTGTTGTAAATTTATCTTTTAAAATATCAACTTTGCCAAATGTCTATTTTCTCATGAAGAATCAGTGATAAAATGATTTTAATGATTTAAATGATTTTAATGATCAATCTTTGGTACTTGTGACATAATATAAGAAATTTTACTCAGTTTCAAATTATACCTGGTACCTACTTTGTCATTCCCCCCAGACAAATATGCCAATGTGGTGAATGTCTTTATATCAAAACATTGAGATGTGATTTCAATGTAGTGAGTTTACTTTTATGATTGCATTAGAATAGATTTATTTTCAAGTTCACAAGAAGCCCTGAGTCAATTCTAAGGCCATGGAAACTGTTGAGGCACTCACCACATTAAGATTATAATATTTATTGGTGAGAAGGTATTAATTATCTAACATTTTATTGTCCTTATACAAGTACATTAAGACAGGCTGCTGAAGTGATGTAGTGCATTCATAGTTAAAACAAATCTAATTTTGTTTTCTGATTTCTGTCTACTTTTAAATTATACTCAATAAGGTGGGAGTGCATAATTTATGCTTATATAATTTGATGTAAAATAAATGATCAAAATTTTTAATCCTAGATTTATCAGCTAGTGTTACACTTGTTAAGTGGATTTCAAACTATATTATTTTTTGAAAACACGGCAGGTATCTGGTTTTCAAAAGTTTGTGAATCCATTCCAATGTAATCATTAATAAGCAAAAAATACATTTTAGAATACATTTCAACATAATGGTTTGATAGTAAATGCTTTTTCTCATGAAAAAAGCATGTCTCTCATGAGGACAATTCACTTTCCAGCAATTGTAGAGTGTTAAAAAAAGTGAAAGAGAATATATTTTGTGTTTATCTTTCACTGTAATGGTGCACTATTCTTCTTGATCACCACTATAAAAGAGATTGAGGTCTAGGTAGAGTCAGGGAATTTGTTAATTTTATACTTTAGCTTTCAGGGGAATGGCTATACTTGCTTTGTATACAATACTAGATATAATGCATTTACCTATACATGCATCAAAACCTTTAAATAATTAACCAGTACCATCATAACTAATTTCAATATAAAATGAAGATTGTATTATTTATGTTTATTTTAAAACTTTTAAATTATATAAAATAGCCTTTATGAGTTGTCCATCCTCTTGTATATAATCTTTTAAAACTTACTTTAAAAAAAGTTGTCCTTGGCCGGGCGTGGTGGCTCAAGCCTGTAATCCCAGCACTTTGGGAGGCCGAGACGGGCAGATCACGAGGTCAGGAGATCGAGACCATCCTGGCTAACACGGTGAAACCCCGTCTCTACTAAAAAATACAAAAAATTAGCCGGGCGAGGTGGCGGGCGCCTGTAGTCCCAGCTACTCTGGAGGCTGAGGCAGGAGAATGGCGTGAACCCGGGAGGCGGAGCTTGCAGTGAGCTGAGATCCGGCCACAGCACTCCAGCCTGGGCAGCAGAGCGAGACTCCGTATCAAAAAAAAAAACTGTCCTTGACTAAACCTAAATTTTAATTATAGATTACACACAAAATATAAAATATTGCTTTAATAGAAGGCATGCTTATTAACATAGAAAGAAAACAATATACGCCTAAATTCTTATTAAGTTATTACTAACAATAAATGTCATTTTGCAGAATTTAGGAATCAGAAAACCAGAGCACATGAACAGAAAACAAAACCACAAGTGTTTTGAAAGCATTTTAATCAAAAAAAATCAAAGGATAAAGAGCTTAAAATTCCTACTTTTCATGTATTTTAAATGTTTTGTTATTCTTTCTTTATTCTCTAGGTCTTGCATTTTCTTTCATCTTAAAGAAATTACTTAATGAATTGCTATGTCATTTCCTTGCTTTCTGTCTGTTCGGTTATTATTCTTTGAATAGTGTTATTCATTTACGCTTGTTATTTTGTTGCAGCTTTGTTATGTTCTGTTTGCTTTTGAAAGCAGCAAGTTTTGACTTAAATACCTAAATAATGAAATATCAGTAACAGTGAAACACATTTTATTGGAACGTATACGTTTTGAATACAATTTTGGAATAATCCCTTCTTATAAGGTACACCAAAGACAAAACTGAAGCTTCTCAAACTAATCCAATATTTGAAACTGAGCCTTTATTTTATATCATCCTAAATAATTGCTGCAATTGATTTGTTAACATCAGGAAAAGAAAACACATTCAAGGAAGCACATTTTATGTTTGCTTTTGCTCTGGTAAACTTGTTCACACACTTGCAAACAAAGGAGCCAGAAATTCATATTCAAAATAAAATTTATAAAAGTTTATGAACATATCTATCCATGAGTAAATTTAATCAGAAACTTACAGAAAATTAGGTCTTAACATTTTATTATCTTGAAAATAATATTTTCACATATACTTTGTTAAAGTTTGATATAGACAAAATATGATTGGAAAGCACAATTTAGATAGTTTTCTACTTTTCCCTATGAAATGATAAACCATTTTCTAAAATTATATTTATGCATGTTTAATAAAAAATGCATTTTCATTTAATTTTAATTTTAGATATTTGCCTTCTCAAGCAGATTAACAATGTAAGATACTAATTGTCAAATAAAACTAATTTGTTCATGAAGATATTGAAAATATGAATTACTACTGTCTATTTGAAAATTTTAACGTACTAGAGTCTTTACAATGGTTCAAAATGTGATTCCTCGCCATACGTATTTGTTTGGATTTAGTAAGTAACCTCAAAATGAAAAAGTATATCTTAATGTCTTTAAACAATTTTGTTTTCCATTATGTCCTCTAAAGAAAGATAAAAATAAAACTAATGAGATAAATTAAATACTAGAATAAGATTTTTTTCAGATGTTTTTGAGTTTTGGAGAACCACAAAATATTGTATTATGTGATGTTTCTGGCCTCCAAGAACCAACTTTTGCCCTTTAGTTTGATACTGCTTTGTTCAGAATTTCTGGTATATTCAGAGTATTCCCCTTCACTGTTCTAGTTTTCTGTTTTGCGTGTACCATCATCTGAAATTCCATAGAACTTATTTATTTGGTTATTTTATGTGTCTTCTTGTTTAATGGTAACCTCTATGAGAACATGGGTTTTTATATTTTTTAGTTTGTTTTTGATTGTTCATAGTGCCTGGAATATTGCTTGATCCATATTTAGTAGACACCCGGTATACATTTATCAGGTCAGACTTGTTACAAACACTTGAATAAACACTGGATTTAAGAAGTTTTCCTCAGTGATGCGTTTAATTCATACTTAACCAATGTTTTAGTCCAGTTTCACGCTGCTGATAAAGATATACCTGACACTGGGAAGAAAAAGAGGTTTAATTGGACTTACAGTTCCACATGGCTGGGTAGGCCTCAGAATCATGGCAGGAAGCAAAGGACACTTCTTAAATGGTGGTGGCAAAAGAAAATGCAAAAGCAGAAACCCCTGATGAAACTATCAGATCTTGTGAGACTTACTCACTATTATGAGAATAGCACGGGAAAGACTGGCCCCCGTGATTCAGTTACCTCCCCCTGGGGCCCTTGCACAACAACATATATCTGGGAGATACAACTGAAGTTGAGATTTGGGTGCGGAAAAAGCCAAACCATATCATTCCGCCTCGGCTCCTCCAAATTTCATGTTCTCACATTTCAAAACCAAGCATGCCTTCCCAATAGTCCCCAAAGTCTTAACTCATTTCAGCATTAACCCAAAAGTCCAAGTCCAAAGTCTCATCTGAGACAAGGCAAGTTCCTTCATCCTATGAGCCTGTCAAATCAAAAGCAAGTTAGTTACTTCCTAGATAAAATGAGGGTGCAGAAACTGGGTAAAACAGCCATTCCAAATGGGAGAAACTGGCCAAAACAAAAGGGTTACGGGTCCCATACGAGTCTGAAATCCAGTGGGTCAGTCAAATTTTAAAGCTCCAAAATGATCTTCTTTGACTTCAGGTCTCACATGCAGGTCACGCTGATGAAAAAGGTGAGTCCTTATGGTCTTGGGCAGCTCCACCCCTGTGGCCTTGCAGGAAACAGCCTCCCTCCTCACTGCTTTCACAGGCTGGTGTTGAGTGTCTATGGCTTTTCCAGGCACACAATGAAAGCTGCCAGTAGATCTACCTTTCTGGGGTCTGGAGAATGGTGGCCCTCTTCTCACAACTCCACTAGGCAGTGCCTCATTAGGGACTCTGTGTGGGAGCTCCAACCCCACACTTCCCTTCTGCACTGCCCTAACAGAGGTTCTCCATGAAGGCCCTGCCCCTGCAGCAAACTTTTGCCTAGACATCCAGGCACTTCCATACATCTGAAATCTAAGCGGAGGTCTTCAAATCTCAATTCTTGACTGCAGGCTCAAAACCACATGGAAGCTACCAAGGCTTAGGACTTTCACCCTCTGAAGCCACAGCCTGAACTCCACCTTGGCCCCTTTCAGCCATGGCTGAAGTGCCTGGGACACAGGGCACTAAGTCCCTAGGATGCACATAGCACAGGGACTCTGGGCCCAGCCCACAAAACCACTTTTTCCTCCTGGGCTTCCAGGCCTGTAGTGGGAGGGGCTGACTTGAAGGCCTCTGACATGGCCTGGAGACATTTCCCCATGGTCTTGTGGATTAACATTAGGCTTCTTGCTACTTATGCAAATTTCAGCAGCTAGCTTGAATTTATCCTCAAATAAAAGGGCGGGGGGGCTTTTCTACTGCATTGTCAGGCTGCACATTTTCTGAACTTTCATGCTCTGTTTCCCTTATAAAACGGAATGTCTTTAACAGCACCCAAGTCACCTATTGAATGCTTTGCTGCTTAGAAATTTCTTCCACTAGATACCCTAAATCATCTCTCTCAAGCTCAATGTTCTAAAAATCTCTAGGACAGGGGCAAAATGCTGCCAGTCTATTTGCTAAAACCTAACAAGAGCCACCTTTGCTCCTGTTCCCAACAAGTTCCTCATATCCGAGATCAGCTCAACCTGGACCTTACTGTAAATATCACTATCAGCATTTTGCGCAAAGCCATTCAACAAGTCTCTAGAAAGTTCCAAACTTTCCCTTATTTTCCTGTCTTCTTCTGAGTCCTCCAAACTGTTCCAATCTCTGCTGCTACCCAGTCCCAAAGTTGCTTCCACATTTCAGATATCTTCAGCAGTGCACCACTCTAGTGGTTCCAATTTACTATTAGTTTTCATGCTGCTGATAAAGACATACCTGAGACTGGGAAGAAAAAGAGGTTTCATTGGGCTTACAATTCCACATGTCTGGGGAGCCCTCAAAATCATGGCAGGAGATGAAAGGCTCTTCTTACATGGTGGTGGCAAGAGAAAATGAGGAACATGCAAAAGTGGAAACCCCTGATAAATCCATTAGATCTCATAAGACTTATTTGCTATCATGGGAATAGCACAGGAAAGACTTGCCTCCATAATTCTGTTACCTCCCCCTAAGTCCCTCCTACAACATGTGGGAATTCTGGAAGATAAAATTCAAGTTGAGATTTGGGTGGGCACAAAGCCAAACCATATCAACAAAGTAGAAGTACTTAACTAAGGGCTTTACTAATAATGGGTAATGGAAACTATTCAATATGCAGAAACACTATAATGTCTTATCTACTTCCTAGTGAACTCTAGTTCCTGAATGAAGGGAGAAAAAGAATTGTTAAGCTTTTACTAGAAGATACATTATTTACTTGCTCAAAACAATTTATCATCTACTTATACATGTATACTGTATATAGGCACTCCTTAAGTGGATTGTAGTCTATCTCAATTCTGCTACTGACTTCTTATAGAATGCAATAAATCTCCTTCTCTGCTAACAGTATCTGTAAGCATAATTTAAATTGCCACATGTACTGTATTTTAATTATTAACTTTTAAATGACTTTTAAAACAGTTACACATACTCTAATAAATTAAAATACTTCTGACAAGCATTACATCTATTAAAACATTATATAATGATAAGACATTTGTAATAAGGGAGAACAATTTATGCATGATATCTCAGTGGGTTAAGCCATTTTCCTGCTGTGATATAATTTCAGGAGTTCACAAAATCACATTTAAGATGTCATATTAAGATTTAAAACATATCAGGAGCAAGTTCAGTATTTTTAATTAAACTTTTTTTTCTACAATGAAAATCATTTGGTTTGAAAATTGTCTGTTATCAATCTTATAATCGAAAACTAAAACATTAATTTCATCTGAAAACTGTGAAAAACTATGCCAGAATGTCATACTTATTAAGACTAAGAATAGAGACCACTTTTATCAACATGATTTAGTTAGTTTCCTATCCCCTTTGTCCAGAAAAGATAATATTTTATAAACCTACACCTAACTTTATTTTTTGTTTCAGGCATCTCATGCAGAGTAGTCTGCTGGGCTGGACAAGGACTTCACTTATCACACAATAATTTACCAACATTTATTTCAAGACCATCACTACTCTAATCCACCACGCCAAACTACTGTCAAAACTGGCTAACCCTACACTGAAAGATCCAGGTTAAACCATTTAAACCTAAATCTCTAAATCCTTTAAAAACCTCCCTCTGATTTCCCTTTTTTGAGATACTACTAAAACTGTCAGGATAATATTCTCCCTTACTGCAATGAATTCTAGGGAAAGCAATCTTGATGTTGGTAAATGTTTCTATTATATTATTTTTCCACTTCAAAGCCACCAAAAGACCGCTCTAGATTAGTGAAATTCAAAACACTGTTGCAATTGAGACTGCAGACTCAGTCAAGCAGCATAGATGAATCTGGGTCTGAGCAATGTGACTTTTTGGATACTGGGACATACAGCTTGGCCAAGAAGGTTCACTGGTCACTCTTTTATTTCATCCATGTTTAGTCTGGAGACTGCTTTCATTTGGGAATTGGTGCTAGGCCTGCTTTTTTCTGTGGCTGGAGCAAGCTCTCAGTCACTAGCTTATGTGTTATTTCGCAAGTTTCTCATTAGACTAGTCTTTCCACATCAATTGAATGGCAAGATGGAAGATGTTGGTTTGGTTTTGGAGGAAAAGATGTAAGATACTGTCTGCCTCCGACTCCACAGTCTATTGACAAGGGAAAAACAGTCCCGATCATGTCATCTAGCTGACATTATATAGGGGATCTCATTGAGGTTGGAATTTACATTCTGTGTTTTTTTGATATCTTTTTTTTGCCATCACTTCTCCCTTTTTTCCCCCTCCTCCTTCTTTTCCTTTCTAATCCTCTTTTACAGTTAAGATACGGGTGGATATTGCAACACAGTGATCAAAGATTAAAGATGCTTGAACTTGTTATCTCTTCCCTCATTTCTTTGCATTTCTATTCATTGCAAGGAAAATTTTAGTCAACCCTTTATCTGAAGTAGAAGGTTAAACATAAGCAATTTTTCATGTTTTGTTTACATAAAATGTCTTATATAATCAAGCTGGATTCATTCTTGACAGAGCCCTGCAAATTATGTACATGAAGCTTTAACAATATTTTGATGTATAAGTACTATGTGAAAGAAAGGCATATACTGACAAGATTAATTGAGGTTATTATTTTAAAAGAGATAATTAAAAGTATTTGAGGATTTCACCCTTAAGTACTATTTAGTCATTGAAAACTGACGTTTTACACACAAAAAATACATGCTGATAGGTAATATGCTAAAAAATAGCCTACTTGTCAAACAGATGATTATTACTTGATCTTTTTTAATGTGGACTTTAGTTTTCTCCTTTCTATACTTTATTTTCATGTCTAAAATTCTGTTTCTTCTACTTTCATTAATATGTTCTTATGACTTATTTATTTGATCAAGTTTACTTCACAGCAATTGTTCTAGGAGATAATTTTTCTGAATTGCTTCTCAGTAAATCACAGTCGGTTCTTTTAGCAGCAATGTCCTTGTTTTAAAAGTATTTACTATTTTAAACACGACAAAATATATCAGGGCTTGGAAATATCTATTTTGTTAAATTTATATCAATAAGCATGTGAGACTTCTACATAAAATAAAACAATGTAATTTAAACTGTTACTGCCTGGGAAGTAAGTAAAAGGAATGCTATTTTACCTTTTAAAACCTTTCATGATTTCTGAAATTTATACATTTAATTAGATGTCCAACATATGAAATAAAGAAGTGATTTTAATTAAGCAATAGATACATATTATCATAACAGAGAATTCAAAATAAATGTGTACTTTGCACTTTTAAAAAATTGCATTTTCTACTGATGTATTTGCTATCTTATTTATGTAAATTTCATGAGTTCACATTGGTTTGTTATAACCCAAGTAAATATCTGCTAAATTTAAATTTTAAATTTAAGTTTTAAATTTAAATATTAATTTAATAGATGATAGTCAATTATAGTACAGTATATGTCATCATATAATAAATACACAGTCATCCCTTGCCATCTGTGAGGCGCTGGTTCCAGGTCACCTCCCTGTCCACCCACCAAAATCTACAGATGCTCAAACCCCAAGGTCAGAACCCATGAATACCAAAAGTCCACCCTCCATATCTGCAGGCCTATGAATTCCCTAAAATAAATACTGTATTTTCAGTCCTGATTGGTTGACTCCTAGGATGCTCAACCAACAGATGTGGAGGGCTGCCTGTGTAATTATATCATTTTCTTTATTCAGAGGTTATATATTTTCATTTATTTTTAAATGTATACTTAATATATAATTGCACATATTTATGAGATACAATGTGATATTTCAATGCATGTATACATTCAGAGGTTATATAGTTTTCTAAACATTATTTATGTGTTTCATTGTTTTTCACAATCTGCTCATATTTAAATGACCAACCAAACTCACAAAGGGAAAGGGAATATCCATTGGTTTGGCCACTTTTACTGGTTTTTATCAGTAACCACAGCTACAATTTTGATAATACTATTTTTCAATGAATTGGTAAATGAGGTTCTAAAAATATTGTATAGATCTGAAGCCAATTCTGTGTCTTTAACTCTTCTTAAGTCCCCACTCATGACAAAAATGATACAAAGCAATAAACCCGATTTGAAATTCAGAGTGAAACATCTAAGATCAGTAAGTGCACCGATGTAACCCTGCCTTTATTCCTAGACTTTTACTGGCAGAGGAAAACATGTGGCTTGATCAGTCAAACCTTGGCTGGATTTATTTTGCCCTATGTAGAATACATACTCCCACATTCACACTTACCCACATTCACATGAATTTAAAATATATGCTTTTTTTTTTTTGAGACAGAGTCTCGCTCTGTCACCCAGGCTGGAGTGCTGTGGCCGGATCTCAGCTCACTGCAAGCTCCGCCTCCCGGGTTCACGCCATTCTCCTGCCTCAGCCTCCCGGGTAGCTGGGACTACAGGCGCCGCCACGTCGACCGGCTAGTTTTCTTTTGTATTTTTTAGTAGAGACGGGGTTTCACCGTGTTAGCCAGGATGGTCTCGATCTCCTGACCTCGTGATCCGCCCGTCTCGGCCTCCCAAAGTGCTAGGATTATAGGCTTGAGCCACCGCGCCCGGCCAATATATGCATTTTTAAAAACTTATCCTTAAATAATTCTAGTAGGGAATTCACATTTGGATAAATGTGAATCTAGGCTGGATTTACTTTGTCCTATGTAGAATAAATAAATAATAAATAAATAAATTCACATTTATCCAAATGTGAATTTGGCATGTGTATTCTACATAAGCAAAGTAAATCCAGCCTCGGTTCACATTTATTCAAATGTGGATTTCCTACTTGACATATTTAAGGGTAAGTTCATTTTTAATGCATACATTTTAATAAGGTCACAAATAACTGAGCATTGTTTCATAGAGAACTTGAAAGCAGGTTTTATTTTATGTACCCAGTAAATACACTGTTAATTAGTCTTAAAGTGTATACCATTTTTTCTCTCTTTTCAGTTCAGAGTTAATTTCTCAGAATGTAGTAAAAGACTTAAGAATACTTAGGGTTATGATCTAATTATTCTAAAAGATATTAGGTTAGTGCAAAAGTAAGTGCGTTTTTTTCCATTAAAAGTAATGAGAAAAACCACATTTACTTTTGCACCAAAATATTTATATTATCAAAGATATACAGATATTTTTGTTTGTTGATTTTAATTGAGGCTGTTAAGAAGATGTGGTTAACTCAAAAGTGTATCTAAAAGAATCTTGTTTCGATTGAGGAAAAGATTATAGTTAGTATATACCCATTATAATTTGCCATATGTATGAAACTTTACAATTAGTTACTGTTGGAGGAGACCTAAGTCACATCCTCAGTCTCCACAGTGAATCTTACACCACGATGCCAGCCTCATGCCTTAAATTCACCCCAAAACATTCTATTTGGTATTAGTCAGTCTTGTCACACTCTGCTATTTTTGATCATTTATTCTCCAAAAGGGAACTCATGTGTATATATAGAGTGTCAAGCTCTGTGCAACCTCTGTCTCCTGGGTTCAAACCATTCTCCTGCTTCAACCTCCAGAGTGCCTGGGATTACAGGATCACACCACCACACCTGGGTAATTTTTGTATTTTTTTTAGTAGAGATGGAGTTTCACCTTGTTGGCCAGGCTGGTCTTGAACTGACCTCAAGTGATCCTCCAACCTTGGCATCCCAAAGTGCTGGGATTACAGGTGTGAGTCACCATGACTGACCATGTCATAATGTATATTCTGGAAGAAATTTTAAATTCGGTTAAAATAAAACATCATATGAATAAATAAAACTATAATTTTATTTTATTCCCAGGATACAAGTTTGTACAGAAATTCCCAAATCATAGGACCTTGAAATGAACTGAGGCAACAAACAATATTTGCAGCAGAAAAGAAACTATTACTATAAACCATAATTAGCGAGAACCTATAATGAGCTAGCATTTGTTGAAGACTATTGGAATCCACACATTTGGTATATACAGAAATAGCCATGTACATTTTGTTTAGAAAAATGTTCCTGCAAGGTCATTTATGATAAAGAGAAACATACACATAGATATAAGCAATTTAATGGTATTTCTATATAGTGGAACACATAGTAAATATACATAGAGAAATCGGGCAGTTAAACCATTTTGTTAGAATGGAATGACAGCTGTATTATGCAAAACACCAGATTCATTGCCTGCCAAAAGGTTCCCCTTGACCTCAGTTATCCTGTTTTGTGACAAAATTATCGAATAGCAAAAAGGGAATGGCAACAAAAAGCTTCATGGCTATCTAAGGACATATCCTTTTGTGATAACTAATCGTTCTTCTATTTGTGATGTATCAAGTGATATTGATGTGAAAACATTTCTAAAATTGCCAAATATCTAAATTCTCTAAAACTAGTCCAAATATGTCAAATGTTTATTAAATATTTAGTGGCATGTTAAGTGAACACTGTCAAGTTTTCAGCAAAATTTAATGATGGTTTACTCAACATTTCTAAAAAGTTGTCTTCTACTTTGAATAGGAATAACTGTAACTTTCCATATCCAGTAATGGGATTGTTGGATTATATGATAGTTCCATTTAAAGTTTTTGAGAAACCTCCATACTGTTTTCTACAGTGGAGATGTTGGTCAATGGGTGTAAAATTACAGTTAGGAAGAATAAATTTTGGTGTTCTATTACATAGTACAACCACTATAGAAAATAGCAATGTATTGTGCTTTTCAAGATAGCTAGAAAATAAGATTTTGGATGTTGTCACCACAAAGAAATGATAATATTTAAAGTGGTGGATATAGTAATTACTCAAATTGTATTATTATACTATGTAGATATGTGTTGAAACATCATATTATATCCCACAGAAATAGATGCAATTACATGTCAACTATAAATTGTTTAATTACATTAAAAAAGTACAGCACTTGAAAATGTGTAAATCATTTATTGTATGTAGTATTTATGTAAGGTCATTAGAAAGCACCAAGTGCTAGAATTTGTGAAAACTTTATGAGGAAGATTAAATATCATCAGATACTAGATAAAGCAAAAAAAAAAAAAAAAAGATCTTACAAAGTCTAACTTACTTAAGATAATATACAACGTTTAGCTTTTATACTTAAGCTTTTATAACATTCAACCGCGTTACTGAATATGTGTACATATGTCCAAAGGAAATGAAACCAGTATGTCTAAAGAGACATCTGCCTGCCCATGTTTATTACAGTGCTATTCACAATAGCGAAGATATGGAATCAAACTCAATGCCCATCTAATGATGAATTAATAAATAAAATACAATGTATAGAGATATATATGTATGACACACATATATATACATGATATGCATATATTTGTCATATTTGTTTTATTTCTCTGAAGATCTCTAACATGTATGACACACATATATATGCATGATATGCATATATTTGTCATATGTGTTTTATTTCTCTGAAGATCTCTAACATGACAGCTAAGATATGTGCATTTGTTTGAAAACATTTTGGGGATGCGCAAGTCTATCATTCTAGTAAACGTTGTTCACCAACTACATGCCAGGCATTGTTTTAGGTACAGGACAAAAGAGGAAAGGTATACAAGACATAGGTTATGCTTCTAGGTGAATTGAAAATCTATAGTGAGAGAGAGATATGAAAACATAAAATTTAAATTAAGTATTATTAGAAATAAGTTTAAATACAGATAACAGAGCATTGAATATGGAAAAGAATTGGTCTTTCAATGTCTAAAAAAAATTTGTTAAGAGTAAATTATGAGGTAAAATTATCTGGAAATGAGGATAAAAATAAAAAGCATAAAGGATTATGAATGCAATGAAAAGATATTGAATTTTATCCTGTTTTACAGCACTCACTGAAAGTTGTTAAATTTGGCAATGAAATATTTTGATTTAGATTTTTGGTTTCTCTTTCTGATGATAATGTGGATGATGGATTTGTGCAGGGTGGAAATAGAAGAAAGAAAATATGGGAAATTTTTGTAGTAACCTAGGAAACAGATAATAAATACCTGAACTAGTAGAGATGGAGTTCAGAGAACATATTTATAAATATTAATGAGATTGATTTGGGTAGAGTAATTAATGAGGTCATGAGAATTTGATCTATAATTAGCTGCCCCGAGATAAGTACTTGAGTATGTGAAGTCTGGCCAGGGAAACAGAGTCTTTTCCAGTCATGAAAAATTGAGACATTTTCTGTTATTCTTTGAATAAAAAATTCACTTTAATCTCTTGCTACAAGCTTTAGAATTAAGCTGCTTCTAATGGAAGAGAACCCATTTATTGGATATTTCTTGGGATTTCTTGGATAATGAATATTTTCTCTTTTCTTTCTTTCTTTTTTCCTTCCTTCCTTTTCTCTTTCCTTCTTCCTTCCTTCCTTCCTTCCTTCCTTCCTTCCTTCCTTCCTTCCTTCCTTCCTTTCTCCCTATTTCTTTCTTTCTTTCTTTCTTTCCTCTTTCTTTCTTTCTTTTCTTTTCTTTCTTTCTTTCTTTCTTTCTTTCTTTCTTTCTTTCTTTCTTTCTTTCTTTCTTTCTTTTCTTTTCTTTTCTTTTCTTTCTTTCTCCTTCCTTCCCTCATTCCTTCCTTCCCTCCCTTCTTCCTTCCTTTCTCTCCTTTCTTTCTCTCTTTTCTTTTCCTTTCCCTTTCCCTTTTCCTTTTCCTTTTGCTTTTTCTTGTCCTTTCCTTTTCTTGCTTTTCTTTTTTCTTTTCTTTTCTTTTTTCTTTTCTTTTCTCTTCCTCCTCTCCTCTCCTCTCCTCTCCTCTTTTCTTTTCTATCTTACTCTGTTGCCCAGGCTGTAGTGTAGTGATGCCCTCATAGCTTACTGCAGCCTTTACCTCTTGGCCTCAAGCAATCCTCCCAACTCAGCCTCTCAAGTAGTTGGGACTACAGGCACATGCCCCATGACTGTTTAATTTTTTTTTTTCTTTGTAGAGTCAGGGACTCACTCTGTTGTTCAGGCTCATCTTCCACTCCTGGCTTCAAGTGATCCTCTTGCTTTTGCCTAGGAAAGTGTTGGAATTAAGGCATGAGCCACAGTGTCTGGACAGATATTGGATATATTTTCTAACTTGCTCCCTATATTCATCTGACTTCTTCAGAGAAACAGAATGAGGGGGAGAGAGAGAGAGAGAGAGAGAGAGAGAGAGAGAGAGAGAGAGAGAGAGAGAAAAGAAAGAAAAGAAAGAAAAGAAAGAAAAGAAAGAAAAAGAAAGAAAGAAAGAAAGAAAGAAAGAAAGAAAGAAAGAAAGAAAGAAAGAGAGAGAGAGAGAGAGAGAGAGAGAGAGAGAGAGAGAGAGAGAGAAAAGAGAGAAAAGAAAGAAAAGAAAGAAAAGAAAGAAAAAGAAAGAAAGAAAGAAAGAAAGAAAGAAAGAAAGAAAGAAAGAAAGAAAGAGAGAGAGAGAGAGAGAGAGAGAAAGAAAGGAAGGAAGGAAGGAAGGAAGGAAGGAAGGAAGGAAGGAAGGAAGGAAGGAAGGAAGAGAAAGAAAGAAAGAAAAATTATAAGGAATAAGAATGTGCGGATTATACGATTATAGAGGTTGAGAAACCCCGTGATTTGCAGTTAACCAGGTTTTCAGACACAGGGAAACGTATGGTATAGTTTCAACCAGAGTCTGAAGCAGGAAAGCTGATTGTGTATGTGTATAAGTCCAAGTCTGAGTCTCAAACTAAAGGTAGGAGAAGACTGAGGTCCTGCTAAAAGACAGTCACATAAAGAGAGAGAGAGAGAGGCAATCTTCCTAACAGGTTTTTTGTTCTATTCGATCCTTCAGTGAATTTGATGAGGTCCACCCACATTAGGGAGGGCAATTTTTCTTTACTCACTCTACCAAATCAAATGATAATCTCATCTAGAAACATTCTCATAGACACACACAGCATATTTAACCAAATACCTGGGCACCCCGTAGCCCAGTCACTTTTACACATAAAAGTAACCATGACAACTCTCCAATGCAAACTACTACATGATTTATTTCTTTCCTAATACTGAAAGATGTTAGAGCACTTACAGATAGTTTTCCTCTATAGCTTGCTTTTATTTTGCATATGCTTAGTTGTTGATCATGTTAGAAAGTTAGAAAGAGTCTCTTGTTTTTCATCTAGAATTTTGCTGTTCTTATCTTTTCCAATTGAAGAAACATATATAAAATTTAAAATGTATACAGAACATGGAATTAGAAATGAAGAGGTTATTTTCAAATTCTGCCTCTGCATAACTCTAAAGTATATATTACATTGCCTAAAACTGAGAAACTGAAATATATTCTTAAAGCCTATATCAAAGGTTTTTGTAGGAATAAAGTTTGATATATATGAACATTTGTAGAAGATGAATTAGCACACTATAAATATTCATTCAATTTTACTGAATTAGATATTCTTTGGTTTTAAAATTTTTTCAAGCCATTGCTCCAAATTTCTTAGTTTTAAATTATTATAGGTACACCATGGTTGTATATAATTATCAGCTACATGCGATGTTCTGATACAGAAATACAATGTGTTATAACCAATTCAGGGAAATTAGTGTATGTATCACCTTAAGCATTGATCATTTCTTTGTGTTAGAATCATTCCAATTCCAGTCTTTTAGTTATTTAAAAATATATATAAAGTATTGTTAACTGTAGCTACCCCACTGTACTACTAAGTACTAGATCTTATTTATTCTATCCAATCTTATTTTTATACCCATTAATCATTCTCACTTTACCCCTCTTTTCTCACTACCCTACCTAACCTCTAGTAATCATCATTCTAGTCTCTATATCATTGAGTTCATTTTTTTTTAATTTTTATCTCTCACATGTGTCAGAACATGCAAAATTTGTCTTTCTGTGCCTGACTTATTTCACTTAACATAATGTGTTTCAATTCTATCCATGTTGCAAATGACAACATTTTATTATTGTTTATGGTTAAATAATGTTCCATTGTCTATATGTACCACATATTCTTTATCCATTCATCTATTTATGGAGTATATAAGTCCTGTCCCCGTTTTGTGAATGCTTTAACTTTTATCTTTCGACAAATATAAGTAAATTTAACTCATTTTGTTTGTAAGGAGAAACATACTGAGTTTTAATAGTTAAGGGTGGTTCAGAGCATGTAGACAAGTTATTATTGTAACATGTCTAAATTTAGCTGTATACTGTGAATTCTGTCACCCTTGATACGGTTTTTCTTTATTACCACTTCTTTTTGTTGGCTCCATCTCTTTAATCAACATAGTCTCCATCTCTATCTGTGTTTCTCAATTACAAGTGCCCAGGAGACAGGATTGATTTGGGAGGTAATCACTACCATATAGTGTATAAGCAAACTCTTTGAGCAGTATTCTTTTTCTCATAAGTGACAATAAGCAGATTATATATTGATAACATTGGGAGGCCACATCTCTAATCTAATCAATTTGGGCCTATTTGGCAGGATCATATGTAATGAGGACTAGAGATCTATCTGAATGGGACTATCCCTGCCTTCTTGCCAGTCAGATATCTTTGAACATGGAAAACTATATGACTTCTAATAGAAAAATATTTCACAGAAGAAAGTTTGACAGTAAGAAAATTACACTGGATTTTAATGGATTAATATATAGATCTCAAATAAATAAATATTTCTCAAATAAATATTCTACTGAAATAATTTGAAAAAAAACAAGAAATGGTGGCAGAGGGAATAAAGCACAAGGAATTTATACAAACTAAGAGGAGAGGTGAAAGAGATATTTTATGAAATTTAAAATACAGATTTTAATTTTATCAAAATAGTGTTAACAAGATGGATAAGAATATTTGCAAAATGTTCCACTCAGGAAAACCATATGTCAAGAATGCTGTAGAATCACTCATGCATTAAGAAGAAAACCATATGGAAAATTTTAAAATAATATTTTTTTACAATTCTGAAAAATGCTGTGCTTAACAACTATTTATAAGTTTCCATACTTTTGTTGTGACCATGTGGTAATCAGAATAATGCCTCCCAGAAGTGTTCATATTTTAATTCTCAGAACATGTGAACATGTTGAGTGGCACAGTAAAGCAGTATTAATGTTGAAATTATAATTAAGATTATTAATCAGCTAATATTAAAATAGAGAAATTAACCTGGAATTTCAAGATGGGGCCAATATAATAACAAAGTCCTGAAAAGTGGAAGAGGAGGGCAGAAAAAAAGAGAATCAAAGAGCAAGATGTGAAGATGAAATGGAGAAAAAGTGAGGGGTTATGAGAAGGACTTCACCTGTCATTACTGACTCTGAAGAAGAAATTAAGTTTGCTAGTCAGTTGACATTAAACTGATTAACCAAGTGTGTTCAATTTATTCACAAGGCCCTTATAAAATGTAGGTCTGAGGATCAAAACAGAGGGTCAAAGGGAGAGAGAAGAGAATGAAGCAAAGGTCAGAGAGTACAGCAGATGATTTTCTGCTGGCTTTGGCTTTGAGAATACATTCTCAGTAAATTCTTCAGATCACAGACAGACAGCCCCAAACCCCACATAGAAAAATAATTTTAAAAACCATAAGTACAGAAAGAAAAACACAGCAAACACTAGATGTTTTAAAAAGAATCACTGTGTTCTAATACATTTAAGTTTGTGTAGGCTCAATATCATTAACATACATTGTTAATAATAAATGTATGATGCTGCATACATTTCTGTTTCTATAAAAAGAGGCATGCCATTAATAACTAAGTTTAAATGTGCGTAAAAACAAATATGATGTAATTAAAATATTACCATAGTTTGTTATCCAGACAATTAGAAGAATGAATGCCAGACATTTAAGAATAAATGGATAATTGGAGTTAGAAAATGTATTATTTGAGGAAAGTTTGTAATTTTCTATAAACTGCTTATTGAGCATAGTGAAGAGAACAATTTGCTAAAGAACTTTAGCAACACTCACTATTTTCAGGTCAAGTTCAGCAAAAAGGTAATATTTTGTAAAATATACTAGAAGAAAATAAGGCATTTTGCAGCAATGAAGGCAACTATAGTTTCTCTTCAAACATCTGAGCAAAGGCAGAAGTAGATCACAGCCAACCCTGAAAACCCTGGTTATGATTGAAAGCCTCTGGGACTCAATCATGATTTCCCACATTCTTTTACATAGCCCTGTCACCATTATTTACTCACTCTAGTAAGTTTACTGGTTGTCTCTTTCCACTATGGCATAAGCTTCTCAAGGTCTGCAACTTTTGTCTATTTTGTTAACTACTGGGTCATGAAATATACACAATATGATATGATTAGCATCAATTTCTCAAAAAATTTTCATATGAAATGAAATAAAATAATGTAGGGAAACATCATTTAAAACTATCATCAGTACAAAATGTGACTGACAGAATTATCAACCAAATCCTTTTTGTTGCCGCACATTTCTCCTTAAACAAATGCAAAATGTTTATGCAGCTATGTTTCTGACCTTTCTATTCTGTTTCATTGGTCTATGTGTTTGTTTCTGTACCAGTACCATGCTGTTTTTGTGTCTGTGGTGTTTTATAGCACGGTATGCAGTCTATTAGTATGATGCCTCTGGCCTTGTTCTTTTTGCTTTGGCTATTTGGGCTTTTTTGGCTTCCATACAAATTTTGGAATAGTTTTTTCTATATCTGTGAAGAATGAAATTGGTAGTTTGATAGGAGTAGCATCAAATCTGTACATTGCTTTGGGCTGTACGGTCATTTCTATGTTGATTCTTCCAATTCATGAGTATGGAATATGTTTCCATTCATTTGTGTCTGCTCTTATCTTTTTCAGCAGTGTTGTGTAGTTCTCCTCGTAAAGCCATAGATGTATAACAATCTCATCTTTGACAAGGCCAACAGAAAAAGGCAATGTGGGAAGGACTTCCTATTCAATAAATGGTGGTGGAATATCTGGCTAGCCGTATGCAGATGACTGAAGCTAGACCTCTGTTTTTCATCACATACAACAATAAACTCAAAATGGATTAAAGATTTAAATGTTGAGACCTCATACAATAAAAATCCCAGAAAACGACCTAGGAAATATACTTCTCAATATCAGCCTTGGCAAAGGATTTTGGCTAAGTTTCCAAAAGCAATTATACCAGAAACAAAAATACACAAGCGGGACCCAAATAAACCAAAGAGCTTCTGCAGAGCAAAATAAACTACCAGTAGAGCAATCAGGCAACCTACAGAATGGAAGAATATATTTGCAAGTTATGCACTTGATAAAGACCTAATATGTAGAATTTATATGGGAACTTAGCAAATCAATGAACAAAAAACAAATAAACCCTTCGAAAAATGGGCAAAAGACAAAAGCAGACAATTTTCAAAAGAAGATATACAAGTCACCAAAGAAACACTAGAAAATGTTCAGCATCGCTAATCATTAGAGAAATGCAAATCAAACCCACAATCAGATAACATTACACAGCAGTCAGAGTGGTCATTATTAAGAAGTCAGAAAACAACAGATGCTAGTGAAGCTGTGGAGAAAAAGGAATCCTTAAGCACTATTAGTGGCAATGTAAAATAGTCCAGCCACTGTGGAAAGCAGTCTGGAGATTTTCCAAATAACTTAAGCAGACCTACCATTAGACCCAGAAACTCCATTACTGAGCATGTACCCAAAAGAAAATAAATTGTTCTACCATAAAGACACATGCACTCATATGTTCATTGCTGTGCTATTCAAAATAGCAAATACATGGAATCAAATCAGATGTCCGTCAATCATAAATTGCATAAGGAAAATGTGGCACAGATACACCATGGAATACTATACCATCATAAAAAAGAATACAATCATGTTTTTGTGCAGCAACACAGATGGGGCCAGAGGCCATAATCCTAAACAAATTAATTCAGAAACAAAACCAAATACTACATGTTCTCACTTATAAGTGGGAGCTGAATATTTATACTAGTTCATTTTCACATTGCTATAAGAAAACTACCTGAAAATGTGTAGTTTACAAAGAAAAGAGGTTTACTTGACTCACAGTTCTGCAGGCTGTACAGGAGGCATGACTGGGGAGGCTTGATGAAACTTACAAAAATAGTAGAAGGCAAAGGGGAATCAAGCACATCTTCACATGGTGACAGGAGAGACAGAGAGTGAATGTAGAAGAGCCAGATACTTTTAAATCATCAGATCTCATGAGAGCTCATTCACTATCATGAGGAGATCAAGGGAAAATCTGCCCCCATGATCCACTCACCTTCCACCAAGCCCCTCTTCTAACACTTAAGATCATAATTCATCATGAGATTTGGGTGGGAACACAGGACCAAACCATATCATTCCACCCTTGATTCCTCCCAAATCTCATGTTCTCACATTTCAGAACAGAATCATGCCTTCCCAACAGTTTCTAAAAGTCTTAACTCATTTCAGCATTAATTTGAACATCCATGTCCAAAGTCTCATCTAGGACAAGGCAAGTCTCTTCTGCCTATGAGCCTATAAAATGAAAATAATAATAATTAAAAAAACAACAACAACAAAAAAAAGAAGTTAGTTCCAAGATAGAATGGTAGTACATACATTGGATAAATGTTCCTGTTCCAAATGAGATAAATTGGCCAAAATAAAGAAGCTACAGGCTGCATGCAAGCCCAAAACCTAGCAGGGCAGTCATTAAATCTCAAATCTCTGATATAACCTTCCTTGACTTCATGTCTCACATCTAAGGCACACTGATGCAAGAGATGGGCTCCCAAGGCTTTGGGCAGCTCCAACCCCATGATTTGCCAGAGTACAGCCCATGCAGCTTCTTTCATGGGCTGGCATTGAATGCCTGTGGCTTTTCCAGGTACATGGTGCAAGCTGTTGGTGGATCTACCAGTCTCGGGTCTAGAGGATCATGGCCCTCTTCTCAAAGCTCCACTAGGCAGTGCCTAAGTGGGGACTCTATGTGGAGGCTTCAATCCCACATTTCCTTTCTGCACTGCCCTAGTAAAGGTTCTCCATAAGGGCTCTACCCCTGTAGCCAACTTTTTCCAAGACATCCAGGCATTTCAGTACATCCTCTGAAATCTAGGTGGAGGTTCCCAAACCTCAACTCTTGCCTTCAGAGAATCTTGGATTCTGTGAACCCAAGACTACATGGAAGCCACCAAGGCTTTGGGTTTGCACCCTCTGAAGCAATGACCTCAGCTATATCTTGGCCTCTTTTAGCCACTGGGATGCAGTGACTGGGATGCAGGGAACCATGTCTCAAGGCTGCACAGAGCAATGAGGCCCTGTTCCTGCCACATATAATTGTCTCTTCTTCCTAGGCCTCCAGGACTGTGATGGGAGGGGTTACTGAGTAGGTCTTTGAAATGTCTTGGAGGCATTCTTCCCATTGTCTTGAGTATTTACGTTTAGCTCCTCTTTACTTATGCAGATTTATGCAGTAGGCTTGAACTCCTCCCCAGAAAATGTTTTTGTTTGTTTGTTTGTTTACCACATGGTCAGGCTGCAAATTTTTATTACACTTTTATGCTCTGCTTTCCTTTTAAATATGATTTAGTTTCAAGTAATTTCTTTGTTTATGCAAATGAGTGTAGGCTTTTAGAATCAGCCAGGCTACATCTGGAATGCTTTGCTGCTTAGAAACTTTTCCAATTAAATATTCTAAATCAGCTCTCTCAAGTTTAAACTTCTACAGATCTTTACAGCAGGGGCACCACCAGTCTCTTTGCTAAAGCGTAACAAGAGTGAGCTTAGCCCCAGTTCCCAGTAACTTCCTCATTTTCGTCTGAGAACTTCTCAGATGGGACTTGACTGTCCGTCGCACTATCAGCATTTTGATACGACCGTTTAACATATCTCTAGGAAGTTCCAAACTTTCCCTCATCTTCCTGTCTTCTTCTGAGCCCTTCAAACTGTTCCAGCCTCTGCCTATTATCCAGTTACAAAGTCGCTTCCACATTGCCAGGTATCTTTATGGCAATACTCGCCTCCTGGTAACAATTTTTTGTATACGTCTGTTCTCACATTGCTATAAAGAACTGAGACTGTGTAGTTTATAAAGAAAAGAGGTTTAATTGACTCACATTTCCACAGGCTGTACAGGAGGATTGGTTGGGGAGGCCTTAAGAAACTTACAACCATAGTGGAAAGTGAAGGGGAAGCAAGTACACCTTTACATAGTGATAGGAAACAAAGGAACCAATGGGTGAAGTGCCAGACACGTCAAGTCTCACGATAACTCACTCACTATCAAAGCAGCAAGGGAGATATCACCCTCATGATCCAATCACTGCCCACCAGGCCCCGTTTCCAATACTAAATATCATAATTTAACAAGAGATTTGGGTGAGGACACAGAGCCAAACCATATCAACATTGAGTATCCATGGACATAAATATGGTAACTGTGTACTACTGTGTGTAGACACTGTGTACTACTAGAGAGTGGAGGGAAGGGAGGTGGGTTAATAAAACTACCTATTGAGTACTATGCTCACTAACTCTCTGACAGGGTCTGAACCCCAAACCTCAGCATCACACAATATTCCAATGTAACAAATGTGCATGCATACCCCTATATCTAAAATTAAAGTTGAAATTATTTTTAAAAAGCAACAGAATTCATAGTTAACTGAAAAATTTAGATACTAAGTATTAAAATCAAAATTCTAGTGCTCATAAATCTGAAATCCAGGTAAGTCTACAGTAGTTCATCCTTATCTGAGGGGGTATGGGGAGCAATAGGTTTCCAGACCAGCAGTGCCTCTCTAATACTTCAGATAGTTCAGAATCCTATATATATATTTTTTCTATACACGGATACCTATGATAAAGTTTAGTTTATAAATTAGACAATACAAGATGAACAACTAATAATAAAATAGGACATAGAACAATTATAAATATATACCATAATAAAGTTATATAATATGACATTTTTCTCCTCTCTTGACATATTCTACTGTAATCATCTTTCTCCTTCTTGCAATGATGTGAGATAATAAGGGACCTATGTGGTTGAGATGAAGTGAGGTGAATGATGGTCGGCATTGTGATTTAGCATTAGGCAAGTATGGGGGATCATTTGCTTCTAAATTATCAAGCCATGAAGATGCATATGGCTGCATGTCAGGAGTAACTATGTCAATGTCTAAGGGGTATTTTATACAGTGTGGACTACCTGGGTGAAGGAATGATTCACATCCGGAATTGGATAGAGCAGGACTGCAAGATTTCCTCACTCCACTTACAATGTTGCACAATTTAAAAATCATGAATTGTTTATTTCTGGAATTTTCCATTGAATATTTTTAGATCTTGATTGACCATAAAAGGAGAACACTATAAATGTGTAACAGTTATAAGTTATGCCTGTATTTGTGTAAGATGACTAAGATTTATGATATGTGAGTATGAACATGAATCCATCAACAGTATTTTAAAAATTCAATATTTTCTGTGTTTCCCATTCTTCCCTTTAATGTCAAATTGGGGGTTACTTTCATTTTACCAACTTTATGAAATTGTGTATTTCACTTTGAATCTTAGCATATAAGAATCTCACTATTGAAATATTTTTTATTCCTCAATCTGATCATTTGGGTCCCTCTTTTCTTTAATATATAGGTGTAAATTCATGTCATAGAAGAGTCCACTATAATTTGTTTCTTGGATTACCTTAATGTCTACTCAACAGTTCTCTGTATTCAGTCAAAACATAAATTCTACATTTCAACTTGTTTTCTCTAGCAATTAAATTGGAGTATATTTTAGCTCTCTTAATGGATTAAAATTCCTTGAAGGCACAGAAGTGTTTGTTCTGCCTCTCTTTTGTTTTTAGACTTCACTGCACAAACTATCTACTTTAATATTCATTTCCTGATGGTTAGAAATTGGAATTGGTGACTGGATTTGCAGAAGGTTAATGAAGGTTGACTCAAAATATTATTAATATATCTTTATGATTGCTGAAATGGAGCTAGTAATTTTTTCCCACTTGGAATGAATTGAATATAAGGCTCTTTCTGTTATCTTCTGAGTCATGTGTTTGATTAAGCTCTTCCAAAGACTAATAAACACATAGAAACTATTTAGGGTTATATAAACATTCTTATCTCCCAAGTGAACACACGTGAGAGCACTGCAACTCATTCCATAAATAATAGGTGATAGTAAAACTACCTGATGAAAATGCGTGCAACATTCTATACTTTGTTCCTCATTGTTTTACAAATAAACTCTGCCATTTTTAGTTTCTATAATTCAGTTTCTTCTTGATCACTGTGAAGAAATTGAATACTATGGCAAACGGGTCCTATACCTCTAAAATTTCATATATCAACAATAATAACCATCCTGTATATCATTCAATATTTAGATTAATTTTATCATATAATTTGATTCCTGGTACCAGACTAGGTTTAAATAATTTGCCTTTTATAATCCTGCTGAGATTATCTGGATAATCTGATTTATGCACATAAATTTTTATATTATTTGCTTTGTTTTTACCAGAATCTGTCATCATGTATCTAAAACTGGTAAACATTCTACTTACTAATTACATACTTCTAGATTTGTGTGTATCCATCATTTACCTTACAAGGCTTTGATAATCTCTTCCTAAATGCCACATAAAGCTACAGTTTATGCTAACTTGCTTCTGCCTTTCTGGGATTCACTATTCCAATGTAAGTCTGTGCTTGTCTGATTGGTAAAGCATGCTTATAACTCTCAATTTATTTGCCCAAGTTACAGCAAATTATAATTCTTTTTACTAGAGACTACTATTTCTCTATGAAAATTATTTTGTTTTATTATTTTGCTAAAGTCATTTTGGGACCCATATTGATTTTTTTCTGCTGGTCTTTCTAGTAAGTATCCTGATCTCTCACCCTTGAGTTTAACAACTCTTGTTGTGCTGCATTTCAGATCGTGTTCTTGCTACTTATTAAGTGTATTTGTTGGGAAAGGCAACCTCATGCAGCAGTGTTTCAACTCTGCTCAATGACATAAGAATAGACCTTGGGCCTGTAATACTTCCTTACCAAGAATGAAAGCATGCACACAGCCTGTACGCCTTATTGACTTGTGTGAGAATATCTTTCCCTGTTTCAGATTCAGTGTGCTCCTTCGTTGTCTTAAGCATGCCATCAATGGCCCTGAGGCATACCCCCAGTTTGTATTGTTTTAGACTCCACAGGGGAATGGCCAGAGTACTTCTATTGCAGAATGAGAGGGGTACATGTAAGAGTGAGAAGTGGGAAGTTACCTGCTAGCCCTGGGGGACTGACGCTATTGCAACTGACTTTGTGCTGTTTTTTTTCTATGTGAGAAAAGCATTGTTTCACATGTTGATTCTTTTGTTTTTCTTGGTAATTCCAATACCACAGTACAGTAAACAGAAGTGTTTGGACTGCTCTTTCTGGTGGTTGGGATAATAATGATGTTGCTATCTCTTATGTAGTTGGAGTCCTTTCCTGACATTTGAAACCAAGCACAGTGCTCTGCTCTACAGTATTACAGAAAAAAGATACAACTGCATATATAAGTGTATTTGCACATTTCTGCAAATAACAGACACATTAAGAATAGTAAGGCCAGAGTACTCTTACCAAGGTATCACTTTCTGATGCTGTTCATCTTACTATGTGAATACAATCCAGCTAACAAGCATAAAGTCTAAATTTGTTGAATACATTCTGATATGGCAGTGGGAACTGGAATTAACTGCAGGTTATTGACAGCATAGCAGCATTTTTTTTCCTTAGGAGGGAAAATAAATTATTATCCAATCACCCGTCAGGTAAGGTAAAATCCACATATAGCCAGGTTTCACTGTCACTCTGATTGATTAACTTTAGTTAATCCTTCACCCAGAGATGATTCCTGATGCTTAACAGTTTTATTGTAACAAACAATACTGACTGTCAAATAACAGAAAAAAAGTCACATATTCCCTGAAAATGTAATTACTACTGTATTAGAAGGTTAACTTATCATAGTATTATGTTATTTATTTAATATAATCATGATTAATATCAGTATAAATTTTTGTTACTATTACTCAATATACATATTTTCTACTGTCAAAGTTTAAACTTCAGATTATAGTCTAAATTTAAGGCCTATCTTAAAGTAAGTAGAATTAGTGAGTAAAATATTAAATAATGTAAAACAAAATTAATATTAGACAACAGTTATATTTTGATAAGAAGAAAGCAAGAATAGCTAAAATAAATGACAATGTATAAGATGTTCCATCACAATTAAATCTCATATTCAGAGAGAATATCATCTTTGGATTATCCTCTCTCTTTGTGTTTATGTGTTTTTGTATGCATGAAACATAAATTCTAATATGTAAATAAACATAAATAGTCAAAATACACAAATATACATTTGTATCTATAAGAGTCAAAGAAAGGAGAATGAAACATGAAAAGTGGCTTAACAGTCAGACAGGTTTATTTTGGAGAATAAACCTGAGAGGAGATTCTGGATGATTTTGGTCAGGAGTGCTCTGTCTTACAGACTGAGAGTATTTATTGGTGAGAGAACTTGGAATGTTTCCATATGGGGGAGAGGTTTATGGCTGGGTTGGAATGTCTCTGGTAGAAGGGGAGGTTATGTTGGGGCTGATATCTCTATGGCCAGAGGGGAGGTTATCTTAGGGCTGGCATGTCTCTGGTCCTGGAGGAGTTTGGAATCTTTCTGGTCTGAGATTTCATTTGTGGTTTATGGTCATGCTAACCTTAGCCATTAGGCTGATGTCCTTTGGATTTAGGCAGTTTTTGGTCAAGGTGAACTTTAGAATGGCAGTGCTTGTCCAAGATGGCGATGCTCCTGCTCTGTCAATATCAATCTAAGTATATATAGGATAAATAATATAGTTTATATCAACCATTGTATCAGATGTTTTGAGTTGTTATATTGTATAGTTGTTTGGTTACCCACTTTTAACTACATTTTATATTTTCAAAATTTTTCACACTGCTGTACACAAAAGTGATGAATGCAAGTTTGGGAATGACTGAATGGTTACCAAGTTTAGTAAAGTTAAATAAACCCATTTTTAAGAATTTTGTAGAGTAACTTTTCTGAAAAGCCTCACTCAAAACATATTTTAATAAAAGATAGATGCTTAAATAAAAGCTAAAATCACAAAATTTCAGGGAAATGCCAATGTCCAAATTTTAAAAGATAGCTGAAAAACAGAAAAGTATACAGGTAAGCCTTATTATATTGATCTTTCCTCTATTGCACTTCATAGATACTGCACATTTTACATATTGAAGATTTGTGGCAACACTGGGTTGAGCAAGTCTATCAATATTGTTTTTTCAGCAACATGGGAGAGCATATTTCATGTCTCAGTATGGAGATATGGAACATTCATTCCATAGCCCATTGATCAAAAAGCAATGTCAACTTTCACATTTTATTAGTTAAGAAATACATTTAATAAGGCTATAGCTGTCATGTATAGTGATTCCTCTGATAGACATGAGCAAAGTAAATTGAAAACTTTCTAGAAAGAATTCACCATTCTAAATGCCATTTTATCAACTATTGCAATGTTTTAAACTTTTTTAATATTGTTACTTCTGATAGTGATCTGAAATCAGTGATCTTTCATGTTACAATTCTACTTGTGTTGTGGCACCACAAACCACACCCATATAGTATACGTGAATAGAATCAGTAAGTGTTTATGTTCTGACTGATTGTACCCACCAGCTATTCTTGTGTCTCTCAACCTCACAACAGGCAACCATATTCTCCTAGACATAAAAATATTAAAATTAGGCAAATTTATAACCCTAAAATGGCCTCTGGGTGTTCAAATGAAGAGTCTCATGTCTCTCATATCTTTATATCAAATACGAAAAATGGCTAAACTTAGTGAGGGAGGCATATTGAAAGCTGGAGTAGTCTGAAAACTAAGCCTCTATGCTAAAAAGTTAGCATTGTTGTGAATGTAGAGACAAAGTTCTTGAAGGAAATTAAAAGTGCAATTACACTGAGTACACAGACAATAAGAAAATGGAAGAGATTTATTGCTAATATGAAAACATGTTTATGATTTGAGTGGGAGACCAATCCAGCAACAGTATTCCCCTAAGCCAAAGCCTAATATAGAACAGTGCCCTAATTGCCTTCAATTCTATCAGGGTAGAAAGAGGTAAAGAAGTGCCAGAAGAAAAGTTTGGAGAAAGCACAGGTCGTTTCATAAGGCTTAAGGAAAGAAGCTGTCTCGGTAACATGGAAGTGCAAAGTGAAACAGCAAGTGTTAATGTAGAAGCTGCAGCAAGTTATTCAGAAGATCTAGCTCAAATAATTAATAAAGGCTATACCAAACAGATTTTAGTGTAGATGAAAAAGTTTTACATTGAAAGAAGATGAGATCCAGGACTTTCCTAGAAACATAGAGGAAGTTAATGGCTGGCTTCAAAACTTCAAAACTTCAAAGGATAATCTGATTCTTGTTAGAGGTGTGAAAGGAAATTTCTTGAGCCCTGAAAATTACTAATGTAAAAGGAAAATTCAAGCTGAGACCTGCTTAGGACAAACCTGCCTGTTCTTCTATTCAAAATTATTCCTCTGCTCACTGAGATAAATGCATATCTGATTGCCTCCTTTGGAAAGGCTAATCAGAAAACTCAAAAGAATGCAACTGATCATCTCTCACCTATCTGTGATCTGAAAGCTCCCTCCCCACGTCAGGTCTTTCTGCCATTGTTTCAAGTTGTTCTGCCTTTCTAGATCAAACCAATGTACTTTTTACATATATTAATTGATGTCTCATGTCTCCCTAAAATGTATACAACCAAGCTGTGCCCTGACCACCTTGGGCACATATCCTTAGGGCTTCCTAAGGCTGTGCCACGGGTGCATGTCCTCAACTTTGACAAAATAAACTTTCTAAATTAACTGAGACCTATCTCATACTTTCTGGGTCCACAGTGGCTAATACAGCTAGTGACCTTAAGTTAAAGCCAATGCTCATTTACTATTTTGAAATACTGTGTTTCTTATAAATGATGCAAAATCTACTCTGCCTGTGCTCTATAAATGGAACAAGGCATGGACGACATAATATTTGCTTACAATGTGGTTTGCTCAATATTTTAAGACAGCTGTTGTGATCTACTGCTCAGAAAAAATATTTCTTTCATAATATTACTGCTAATATCAATGCACTTGACACTCAAAAACTCTGATGATGTACAAAATGACTAACATTACTTTCCTGCCTGCCTTCACAATATTCATTCTGTTGCCCATGGATCAAGAAGTAATTTCAACTTTCAAGTTTGTTGTTTTTTTTTTAAACACATTTTGTAAGGCTATAGATGATGCCATGCATAGTGATTCTTTTGACAGATATGGGCAAAATAAATTGAAAACATTCTGGAAACAGTTCATTATTTCAAATGCAATTAAGAACATTCATGATTCATGGGAGGAGGTCAAAATGACAACATTAAGAGGTGTTTTGAAGAAGTCGATTACCAGCTTCATGGATGACTTTGAGCAATTCAAGACTTCAGTGAAAGAAATAATGGCAGATGGGGTGAACATGGCAAGATAACTAGAATTAAAAGTGGAGCCTGATGATGAGAGTGAATTGCTTCAATCTAATAAAAATTCATGAATGAATGAGGAGATGCTCATTGTGAATGAGCAAAAAAGTGCTGTCTACATCTGGTGAAAATTCTGTGAATATTGTTGAAATTACAACAAATAAGTTAGAATATTACATCAACTTAGTAGATGAAGCAGTGGCAGGGTTTGAGAGGATCAACTCCAATTTAGAAAGAGGTTTTACTGTGGATAAAATGCTATCAAGCAGCATAGCATGCTACAGGGTAATCTTTTGTGAAAGGAAGAGTCGATTGATAGAGCAAACTTTATTGTTGTCTTGTCTTAAGAAATTGCCACGGCTACTCTAACCTTTAGCAATCATCTCCATAACTAGTCAACAGGACTGAACATCAAGGCAAGACCATTCACCAGCAAAATGTGTAGGACTATGGCTCAGATAATCATTAGTATTTTAGCTACTTTTAGTATTTTTTAATTGAGGTATGGGCATTGCTCTTTTTTGACATAATGCTATTGCACATTTAATAGACTATAGTGTAGTGCAAATGTAACTTTTATATATATTTTGAAACCAAAAAAAATCATGTTTCTCCTTTTATTGCTATATTCACTTTATTGCAATGGGTTAAATTTGAATTCACCCTACGTCTGAAGCATGCCTGTATATCTTTGCTCTATATTCGCCAATATTTGTCACAAAAAAATCTGCAACTTAACTAAAATATGTAGGAAGACACAAAATTATATCACTTATAAAAATGGGAATTACAAAAAATATGCCCACTTTCATTGAGGAAAACATGAATGCTTGTCTGGGTGACTAAAACAAATTTATATGAGAATTAATATATCCTATTCACACCTTAGGGGGTGAAATAGTTTGGTAGTACCCTCACTAAAATCTCATCTTGAATTGTAGTTCCCATAATCCCCATGTGTCATGGGAGGGACCCTGTGGGAGGTAATTGAATCATGGGGCAGGTTTTTCCCATGCTGTTCTCATGATAGTGAATAAATCTCATGAGATCTGATGGTTTTATAAAGGCAGTTCCCCTGCACACACTCTCTTGCCTGCCACCATGTAAATGTGACTTTGCTTTTTCTTCACCTTCTACCATGGTTGTTGGGCCTCCCCGGCCATGTAGAACTGTGAGTCAGTTAAGCCTTTTTTCTTTATAAATTACCAAGTCTTGGGTATGTCTTTAGCAGCAACATGAGAACAGACTAGTACAGGTGGTTTTGAGGTTTTCATTTTAAAACTGAATGGTTCAGTTAATCCCAAGCAACAAAATATATACTAATGCCAATTCTTGTTGATAACACCTAGGAAATCATACAGAAACTGAGACAAAAAAGTCTTTGGAGGGACACACCTTTATATCAGGCACAAAGGTTTCCACAGATAAAGCTCTAATGAATATAAACTGTTAATTATAAATTATAATCCTCAAAATGAAATAATCTATCATGACAATCAGCAGAGAGAGTAAGTGGCAAAGGTAGGCTTACAGAAAGTTTAATTATTTAAAATACAGGATAAAAGAATATAAGCATGTTTACCTTGATTAAGTTACAGTGGTATAATCTCAAATGAAAAACGTCCTATCAGATGTGTTTAAGAAAGGCAAAACTGGAAAACTGGAAATTCTAGCAATTAGAATGAATACTAATTTAATTAAAACCTAAGCTCGATGGGTATAAAACAAATTAACACAGCTGCTAATAGAATTTGTGTACTGAAGTATATCTTTAAAATTACATATAATTCCTCTGAGAGATATATATATATATGTGTGTGTGTGTGTGTGTATATATATATATATGAATGATATAAAAATATAAAGGAGAATAAGAGACATATAGAAGCACAAAGTGATAGATCATAGGACTCCTAGAAGGTAAGAAAAGTAAAGAATGGGGGAAATAATGAAGTTATAATGACCAAGAATTTTTGCAAAATTCTTAGATTTAAGAATTCCAACAAATTCCTAAAGCAATAAGGAAACATAACTCCAATGACAAATTAAATGTGTTAAAGGAAGTTGTAAAGATGAGTTATTAGTATACTGAAAGCAGATGCTTCAACTAAACAATTGATACAGCATAATATCTTTAAAATGTTGTAAGAAAATCTGCAACACAAACTGTTTTATTCACTTAAGCATGACTGCATATTGGGGAGAAAACACTTTTAGGTAAAATAATGAAAGAAATAATTTTTAAAAAGCATTCCCTTAACAAAAGAGATTGTAAAGTTCATATCTCAGAAAGAAAGAAATTAAATTTAAAAGAATAAACTGCTAACAGAAACAGAAAATATATTGTCAATTATGCAGGTAAACTGAAGCACAACTGAAATGCCTACAATGAGAGTCATAAAATTTTAAGCAAAGTAGATTTTAAAAACTGGAAACAGTATATAGTAAAACACAAGGGTGTGAACAGAGTTAAGGCTTTCAAAGATTCTTAGTTTATCTAGTAGAAGGAGAGACAATGAAAATTGTATTTGCCTAAGGGTGGCCATGATTAGTATAGAAATAGACTGGTAAATTTCCACATCATAGGATTAACCATCTAAGTTGTTATATAAGGTTAAACAAAAAGCTTTAATTGTAACTGCATTATTTTCATGGACAGTTATTGAGGCATTTATATTGTTAATTTATACAATATTTAACACAATACTGAGGACACTGGAAAGCACTCTCAGATGTTTAGTGGTGGAAATAGCAAGTACTGAATCTTATAAGGTATGAAAATTTTACCAATTTAAAGAAATTCCCTGAATCTATGCAAATTATTTCATTGTGACATATAAAATAAAGTATTGCATTTAAATATACAAAATGAACCTGTTATACTTACCACATAAAAGTCATACAATATTGATTCTTCCAATCCATGAGCATGGAATGTTTTTCATTTGTTTGTGTTATCCCTGATTTATTTCAGCAGTGTTTTGTAGTTCTCTTTGTAGAAATCTTTCACCTCCTTGGTTAGCTGTATTCCTAGGTATTTCATTTTTTTTCTGACTATTGTTAATGAGATTGTATTCTTGATTTGACTGTGAGCTTGAACATTATTGGTGTATAGAAATGCTACTGACTTTTGTGCATTGATTTTGTATTCTGAAACTTTACTGAAGTTGTTTCTCATTTCCAGGAGCATTTTGGCTGAGTTTTTAGGGTTTTCTAGGTATAGAATCATATCACCTACTAAGAGAGATAGTTTGACTTCTTTTCCTATCTAAATGCCTTTTATTTGTTTCTCCTGCCTAATTTCCATGGCTAGGACTTCCAGTACTATGTTGAATAAAAGTAGTGAAAGTGGGTATCTTTGTCTTGTTCAAGTTTCCAAGGGGAATGCCTCCAGCTTTTGCTCATTCAGTATGATGTTGGTTGTGCCTTTGTCATAGATGGCTCTTGATATTTTGAGGTATGCTCTTTTGATGCCTAGTCTGTAAAGGGTTTTTATCATGAAGGATGTTGGATTTTATTGAAAGCTTTTTCTGCATCTGTTGAGATGATCATATGGCTTTTTCATTGAATTCTGTTTATGTGATGAATCACACTTATTAATGTCAATATGTTGAACCAACCTTGTATCCCAGGTATAAGTCCTACTTGAACATGATGAATTAGCTTTTTGATGTAATTCTGGATTCAGTTTGCTGGTGTTTTGTTGAGGATTTTGGCACTTATGATCATCAGGAATATTGGCCTGAAGTTGTCTTTTTTGGGTCACATGTCTGCCAGACTTGGGTATTTAGCTTAAGCTAGCTTCACAGAATGAGTAAGGCAGGAACTCCTCCTATTAGATTGTTTTGAAAGTTTCACTAGAATTGGTACCAGTCTTCTTTGTACACATGGTAGAATTTGCCTGTGAATCCATCTGGTTCAGGGTTTTTTAAAGCTGGTAAGTTTTTCATTAATTAAATTTCAGAGTTTAGGCCGGGCGCGTTGGCTCAAGCCTGTAATCCCAGCACTCTGGGAGGCCGAGATGGGCGGATCACGAGGTCAGGAGATCGAGACCATCCTGGCTAATACGGTGAAACCCCGTCTCTACTAAAAAATACAAAAAACTAGCCGGGCGATGAGGCGGGCGCCTGTAGTCCCAGCTACTCGGGAGGCTGAGACAGGAGAATGGCGTGAACCCAGGAGGCGGAGCTTGCAGTGAGCTGAGATCCGGCCACTGCACTCCAGCCTGGGTGGCAGAGCAAGACTCCGTCACAAAAAAAAAAAAAAAAAA